>NW_026109980.1:0-5000 GCF_013377495.2 Cygnus atratus
TTGAGGACAAGTTCCTATTCCACGTATTAAACCAACCAGAGGAGAAGTGTTACTGGACCTGGTGCTCACCAATGCAGAAGGAGCTCATTAAAGAAGTTGAGACTGGAGGAAGCCTAGGTTGCAGTGACCATGCCCTAGATGGTCAGAGGATCTGGTCAGAACTGGCAACTCTTTAAGGATATATTCCTCGGAGCGCAAGAGCTCTGTATTTCCATTTGTAATACATCAAACCAGGAAGGCAGGAAACCGCCATGGTTGAATAAGGATCTGCTGGTGAAACTCAGGCAAAAGAAGGAAACGCACAGACGGTGGAAAGAGGGCCGTGTGCCCTGGGAAGAGTACAGTAATGCTCTCTGGATGTGCAGGGATGGGATCAGGAAAGCCAAGGCACTGACAGAACTAAACTTGGCAAGGGATGCAAAGAATAACATAAAGGGGTTCTACAGGTACATTGGCCACAGAAGAAAGACTAGGGAGAGTGTAGCGCCTCTGCCTAATGAAGACGGAGAACTGGTAACAACAGATGTGGAGAAGGCAGAGGTACTTAGCAACTTCTTTGCCTCGATCTACACTAGTGGTCAGGCTTCCCACATCCCTTGTGTCCCCAGATCTCTAGGCAGGGGCTGGGGAAGCAGAGTCCTTCCAACTGTAAGGAAGAGCAGGTTTGGGACCTCCTGATGCAACTTAACAACTGCAAGTCTATGGGGCCTGAGGGAATTGGCTGATGTAGTTGCCAAGTCACTCTCCATCATATTTGAAAAATCACGGCAGTGAGGCAAAGTCCGCAGTGACTGGAAAAAGGGAAACATTTAAAAATTTTAAAAAGGGTAGAAAAGAAGACCTGGGGAACTACACACTGGTGAGCCTCACGTATGTGCCTGGGAAGATCATGGAATGAATCTTCCTGGAGGCAATGTTAAGGCACATGCAGGACAAGGAGGTGATCTGCGACAGCCAGCATGGCTTCACCAAGGGCAAATCATGCCTGACCAATCTGCTGGCCTTCTGTGGTGGAGTGACCGCATCAGCTGACAAGGGAGGACTGAACCATGTCATCTACTTGGACTTCTGTAAGGCCTCTGACACGGTCCCACATGACATCCTGATCTCCAGATTGGAGAGACACGGATTTGATGGGTAGACCATTTAGTGAATAAGGAGTTGGCTTGAAGGTCGCACCCAGAGTGGTGGTCAATGGCTCTATGTCCAGGTGGAGACCGGTGACGAGCGGTGTCCCTCAGGGGTGTGTCCTGGGACCGGTGCTTTTTAATATCTTCATCAATGATACAGACGACGGGATTGAGTGCACCCTCAGCAAGTTTGCAGATGACACCAAGCTGAGTGGTGCAGTTGATACAAGAGAAGGAAGGGATGCCATCCAAAGGGACCTAGACAGCCTAAAGAAGTGGGCCCATGGGAACCTAATGAGGTTCAACAAGGCCAAACGCATGGTGCTGCACCTGGGTCAGGGCAATCCCAGACTTGAGGACGGACTGAGAGAAGAACTCATTGAGAGCAGCCCTGCAGAGGAGGACTTGGGGGTTCTGGTGGACAAAAAACTCGACATGAGCCAGCAGTGTGTGCTTGCAGCCCAGAAGGCCAACTGCATCCCGGGCTGCATCAGCAGAGGAGTGGCCAGCAGGTGGAGGGAGGTGATTGTCCCCCTCTGCTCTGCCCTTGTGAGGCCCCACTTGGGGCACTGCGTCCAGGTCTGAGGCCCCCAGCACAACAAATGTGAACCTGTTAGAGTGAGTACAGAGGAGGGTACAAAGATGATCAGAGGGCTGGAGCACCTCTCCTATGAAGAAAGGCTGAGAGAGCTGGGGATGTTCAGCCTGAAGAAGAGAAGGCTCAGGGGAGACCTCATTATGACCATTTCATACTTAAAGGGGTCTTATGAAAAAGGTGGAGAAGGACTCTTTACTTGTGTAGATAACGATAGAGCAAGGGGGAATGATCTTAAATTAAAAGAGGATAGATTTAGTCTGGACATTAGGAGGAAATTCTTCTCTCAGAGGGTGGTGAGGCACTGGCACAGGTTGCCCAGAGAAGTTGTAGATACCCCATCCCCTAGGGATGTTCAAGGGCAGACTGGATGAGGCCCTGGGCAACCTGATCTAGTGGGTGGTGTCCCTGCCCATGGCAGGGGGGTTGGAACTGGGTGATCTTTGGGGTCCCTTCCAACCCGAACCATTCTATGACCCTATGATTTTATGATTCTCTGCCACACTGACCTCCAGGGAGCTTGGCAGCCCATGCTGCCTCTGAAAGCCTCAGGGGAAGGCCACCCCCAACCCACTCCTCCCCACAGAAGCAGCCAACAGCGCTGCCAGCCTTGCCCATGCAAGGAGGGCCTAGTAGTGAGCAGGGGAGCCGCAGCATTTCCCCAGGAAATTAGAGACACTTGCCCATGAGCGTGCTTCCAGTGACACATTTATTGAGAGAGCCCCCGCTCCCTTGTCGGGCTGGCAGGGATCTGCTGCTTGCTAGCTCCGTGCCCTGCTGGGTCCTGCTGAACCTTGGCCCCCTCTGCAGATGGTTTCTTCTCTCCCACTGTCTTTCCTCCAACTGCACCTGGGAGTGCAGCTGCAGACGGAGCCAAATTCTGGGAGCTTTCAGTGCCAGGCAGGTTGTGGTTTGGGGCTTTGATGCACTTTGTACGGAGTCTTGCAAAGCCAGGTCTGTCCTGGGAGCATCCCTTGTCCTTCCGGCAGGGTGAGCGGTGGCTCTGCCTGGTGTTCCACTGGGGAGCCTCAGTCTCGGAGTCTTTGCCTCAGGATGAGGTTTAAAAATCTCCTAATGGAAATCAGTATCCTTCTTCGCAGCCTGAAGAGCACTTTTGACTGCATTTTTCCACGAGGCCCCTCCAGATGACTTCCCATAGTCTTGTCCACACAGGGCAGGTCCCGCACCGTGGGAACCACCTTCAAAGTAGGCTTTTCTGCTCGCTTAGATATTTTTGAAGCAGAGGCTGGGTCATTTTGTGGAGGCTTGTCCGCATCAGCTGGCAGGCGCAGTTTCTCCTCCTCTTTCTTCTCTGGAGTGAAGCAGTCCAAGGTCTCCTGGGTCTCCTGGGTCTCCTTTTGTGGCAAAGATGTCCTTCATTTCCATGGAGTGGAATTTGGGCACCTCTGGAGGATGGCTGGGAGCAGCCTGCTGGACCTGGACAGTGTTGCTGGTGTTGGTGCACACTGCTTCCTGAGTGTGCACCGACCACTTCTTCCCTGCAGGGTGGGTGAGTGTCATGGTCACATTGCTCCTCTGGGCCAGCCTTGGGATGCATGAGACCAGGCTGGAACACAGAAGCATGAAGTGAGTCTTCTTTCTGCAGAGGCGTGGGGGTAGATGCCCTTGAAATCTGTGTGGTTTCGCTCTCCGTGATGGTAGTGCAGGAGATGGTGCTCCAAGAGTCCAGAGACGTTTGAAGAGCAGCTGGTTTCACTCTCTGTGTCAGAAGTGGTAGACTCACTGCTGTCCCCTGGCAACTCCAAGTTGAGCCTGTGTGAGGAGGAGGAGGAGGAGAGGAGAAGGAAGATGAAGGGAATGCTGAGCCAAGCACTCCTGAGCACCCTGGGACTCTCCCTCTGCCCCTAAGGAAGCTGGCAGGCTGTGTCATTTCTGTGGGGTCCCCCAAGGGACCTCCTTGGTCCCTTGCCCAAGGCTCCCTCTCTGCTGGCTGGGCACAGAAGCTCCATTTGCCCCAGAAAGGAGAGGGGACACTGCTATCTCTGTGCTCGGCGGTAAATCCTTCTGCAAGGGCATTGCTTCTCGGATTTCAGTCCGCAAATTTCCCTGTGCCCCCCCAAGCCATTGCACTCATCCATGCCCCCAAACACTGCCCCTGTTCCCATCCCCTACCCCCTTCCCCTTCCCCTCCTCAGTGGTCTCACATTTCCATGTATCTGTTGAAGTCCTCAAGGGTCCTGTTGAACAGTTGGGCTAGTTCACGTACTCCACTCATCTTTGCATGCTCGGGACATCTGCAAAGGGGCAAAGGGCAGCGTTAGTGGGACCTCCTTTGGTGGGGGGCTGACTAGAGGGGGCTGTCACGCCCCAGCGGCGACGATTCCACTTACTGCTTCCTCTTGCGCCATGAAGAGTTGTGGAGGGCCTGAACTGGTGGCAGAGAAGACAGAGAGTCAGTGGATGGGGAGGCCGTGGGGGGATGGCGGGTACATGGGGCCAGGCGGTGTCTTTGCAGGGCACCTGCCCTTGCCCAGGGCTGCTCACCTCTGCGATTCTCCTGGTTCCTTCTGTAACAGCACCTCCTCGTCCTCCCTTCCTACATGGGCACAGAAAGCAGCGGGTGAGAGGGAGTCCCCGGCAGCCTCAGCAGCACCCACAAACCCAGGGCATGGCCAGGGCCAGGCCCGTGCCTGCCCCAGGCCTCCTGGCCCAGGCTGGCCAGGCCTGGCTGGGACACGGCCTCCCGTCCCAGGCAGGGCCTGCCTCAGCACCAGCCCTGACTCCTACCTGCTGCTTGCCACACGGCATCATGGAGAAGCAGGCAAACGCCAGCAGCAGGAGCCACAGGAAGGAGTAGAAGGCCCAGAAGGCTTCTGGGCTGGGGAAGAAGCTCATTCCCCAGGGATCAGCCATGCCTGTGACTTGCCAGAGAGCGCCAAACTTGGCTGGCTTGAGGAGGATCAGCTGGACCGCGCTCACGGTCCCCTTGCTCCACCTTCCCAGCTCAAGCTTGTCCCTCTTCGCTCGTCAGCTCGTGGCAAAATGGCAGCCAGCCTCGCTCAGCCCCACTTATATAGCCCGCCCCCGATTGTGATGCGCGTTGACTCGGGGTTGTCATCCCTCCCCAGCTGTGATGACAGCAGCGCTCAGCCATGGCAACGTTTGTGATGCAGGGACAGCGGGGATGAGGTGGCCCTCCCCGAGCTGAGCTAAACCCCAGGAGGTGGCCTTCACCTGAGCACCAGGCAGCAGCCAGCCCAGCCGGGCCAGCTCAGCGCAGCGGGGCCATGGCCAGCCCACCCCTAGTGCCGAGA
>NW_026109981.1:0-2500 GCF_013377495.2 Cygnus atratus
TTGTCAATGTGTGACTGAGGTAAACATTGTGCTCAGAGAACATCTAGTGTTCATCAAAACATTGAGTTTTGACACAGCCAAAGCTCTTTACTCACTTAGTAACTGCTCTACTAGTCTGATTCAATTGCAAATACCCTGGCAAATAGCAAAATGCTGAATGCAGAGAGCTATGAGCCATTCAGTTCTTTGTGAATGGTCCATTTACCACAATAAAGAAATGAGGGTCAATGGGGGACTGCAGGTATTGATTTATTTATTTCATTTTTAATAAAGTTCAGGACCATTCATTCAGGACCATTCAGGACCATTAGGCTGCACATCCAATCAACCATAGAATCATATCAATTTCTTACAGTATCCTCCATTTTTCCTATTGTTTTTAACAAGTTTTTTTACATCTTGTTTTACTTTTAACTGTAAAACCCTCACAAGGGAATTTCTTCATCTAAGTTCAGATATTACCCGTAATAATGAAGTTCCAGTCCTTTCTCAGGTGTTACAGAAGTGCAAATAACTATCATAACAAGCCATATTTCTTGCTTCTGTAACTCCATTGACTTAAAAGTGTTCAGCTGCAGATAATGTCGGATAATAATTCCCTTCAATTGTCTGCAGGTAAGACCACTAGACCAAAAAGATGCCGTAACAGCAGCAGATTCACCATCAGAATATAGAGGACTAAAACTATTGTTATTATATGAGCACAGACAATGATCCATTTTGAACCACCAGATGGTTCTTTGAAAACTGGTCTGGAGGTTTTTGATAACATTACCTTCTGCGACAATCCAAGCAGAAGATGCTCTGTGGAACTTCATGAAAAGTAAACCAACATCATAGCTGAGAAAAGTCACTGATCTTCACCTCATTCATGTTTAAGTGTTTTGGATTTTTGTGTGTGTGCATGTGCGGTGGTTTTGTTGTTGTTGTTTGGTTGTTTTTGTTCTTTAAAAAATAAAAATAAAAATCAGGCTTTAGAAACTGGTGTACTGAACAGCAGGGTTGATGAGATAGCATTTTCAGAGCTGATAAAATTCTGTCTTTGGATAGAGTTTACACAGCTCTATTAAAAGTAGTGGAATTTATCCACAAGGACACAGCACAATCAGCCTTACCACATGGCTTTTCATCTTACACTTAAGTTGAATTTGGCGTATGATTTTGTCAGTGCTGCATTTGGCTTCTGCTCACATTCCTGTATCCTCACATATTCCAGGCTAGTTGTCTTTACTGACCATCAGGAGCACTTAGTGGATGTGCTTTAATTTGCAGATTCAATGTAAAGATGCAGGCTGCTCCAGGAGATGTTGTCCAAGAAGTTTTTGCTGAAACAGATACCCATAAACTGAAAGTTTAAGTCACATTATTTGTTCTGAACTAAAATAATTACATCTTGCCTTTTTTTTTTTTTTCTGGTAAATTGAAGAGATTTTTGTACACAGCTATGCATGGCTACGCTTACTCATCTTTTTGCACTAGTATTAGGAATACTTTAACGAATATTTTGTATGGAAAAACTCATTGTGAAAAGGTCTTTTTGTGGGGTTAATTCCACCCTGACACAAAACCACTGACTAAAGTGTGTTTATGCCAGGGATGATTATGTACGTTTTTGTTTTTTTTACTTTAAATTAAATACAGATGATAATTACAATGAATCACTGCAAAATGGCTGAATAATTTGAAAATGTAATGAAGTGAAAAGTGTATTAGCTTTCAAAAAACATTTAGATGTCTCTGTGTGTGCTGCCATGGCTTAGATTATTGCATTCCTGTGACTGCAACTGCTACTAAGGACCATGTTTTAATGACTTTGTAATGATTCATCATTGAGGGCATTCTGATGACTTGATATTCTAGCAGATGAAGTGGATTTACAGAAAGGTGTCATTTGGGGAAAAACCTTCGATAAATCTGAGCAAAACAGCAAAAAGCTTCAAAAAGATAGATGACTGTCATCATTTTTATATGTGTTTTGCTATGTAATTGCTTTTTCACTGGTATCACAAGTTTAAATCTCTGAAAATAGGATTCTTTTTCACAGGGAAAAGCTTAGTGAGTGAAACGCTTTGTACCCAAACATACAGAGAATATTATCCACCATGACTCTTGACACGGGATTTCAAGAAGACATGCACACATCCTTTCTTAAAGCCATGTGTATATGGCACCCATCCACCCCTGGGCAGAGCTCTGAGGAGCACCCTGAAGGTGAGACAGCCATGAGGAGGGAAGATGTGTGTCCCTGGGCAGGATGGAGCAGGAGCATTGCTCTCTAGGGAGTGGGACTAAAATCTTATGGGATTGGGATGAGGACTTCTTGTGGCTTGGTCTCCACAGTGCTTCCAGTGGGCATCTAGGATGGCCTCCACGACACATGACAGCAGCACACCCATGAGCAGCTTCTTCCAGGTGAGAAACATTAATGAACACAAAAGTGGGAGGAAGCCAATAAAACCTTGGAGGTTACAGTCCTTTCAAATCATCCTTTTCGAATTCC
>NW_026109982.1:0-5000 GCF_013377495.2 Cygnus atratus
TGCTTACGAACTATTTACTCCAGCAAAATTTCATATTCTTTTTGGCCCATGCTAGAGAAAATAAGAGGGAAAAAGAGCTTCAGTTTGTAGATGTGGTCCAAGTTTTAAAAGCATTTTCATAGAAAATTCAGTAGAAGTTTGACTCCTTAGGTCACATTGCATAGATGGAGAAGGGAAGTAGACTAAGAAGAATTATATAAGATAGCAGTCTCCTCCTTCTCCATAAATAGATCCAATCTTTCGTATTCTGACAATACAAGTTATCTAACTCAACCTTTGAAGATAAATTTGTTGAGTCAAAAAAGCATACTAGCACGGTGTGGAAAGAGAGCATCTCTTAAGAGATTTGTCAGTCAGTAACCTAGTATAGTCCATCTTGGAGTACTACAAAAATTGCATGCTTTTTTCATCCAGTAATGCATTCAGTATGTACAGCTGTAGCCTTCTTCTGTTCTTCAGCAAGAAATATATATCCTAACTGCTGAATTCTCTTTCCTACACTCTCTCTTTAATGTTTCCCACAACTGGTGGAGGATTTTTAATTTATTGGCAGCTTCTCATTCTCAGTATTTTTCCTAAGTTTGATGGAGCACTAGATTTCCAAGAAAGAGAAAAATAAAATTATTTCCTTACCTGAATTTTGTCTTCTCTGAACAAGGATCTGCTGCTCTGTCAGGACCCACCCTGTGCTGGTTGCATTCAGCAACTCTTTTTGTATTCTGGCTTCACGGGGTTGGTCATTGTCTTTCTCATCAGAGGTTTTCTGGTTGGAGAGAGAAAGAATTGCAAATGTACTCTGCCTAGTACACATTTTTTTCTTGAGCCTGTATTCCAGCAGGGTGACTCTTAGTTTAAATCTGTTCATTTTTTCCTTGCAATTTTATGGATTTGCACTTCTGTCAGTAGGGCCTGAAGGCCTACTGTGGTATTGTGGAGTCTGTGGTTCCTACCTGCTCACAAAGCCAAGGGCTGCAAAACAGGCCTCCCAGCCTTGGTGAAGATGGGGAAAACCAGCAGTTTTCCAAGTCTGTTGGAGCAGGGGATTTCCATTCAGAGAAGACAAAACTAATGAAGGAAACTAATTTTCAGCTACTGGTTACTGTAATTTGTCCACAGCAGTTTCAGTAACACAGAAGTTTTTTATGCCTTGCCTCAGAGTCCCTAGAAAAAATCTTCCTGTCTAAGGGGTTTTCTATAGCTCTCAGCACTGTTAATATCTACTATTCTGAGAGTTTGAGAGAGAGATGTGTGATGAATTCTGGGATTAACAGGAAAGGTTGTATGTTAAAGAAGATTACCGATATGGCTGATTAGTTTCAAGACTGTAACTCAGCTGCTTAAGAGGATCTGAATGTGCTTGCTGTCAGAGAAAAGGAAAAGCAGAAAAGTATTTTTATTCAAAAGACCACCATGCTTGTCCACTCTAGAAATAAGCCTTTGAGGGAAACAACAACAAAAATCAGTATTTGAGAGACTGGTAGGGGTTGAAGGAACTAAATCTGCTGTACCAAGCCTGAAAAATAAAAGCAGAACGTACAGATATGCTACCTTTTTACAATATTCACTACTTCCTGGAAAAGAGTTCTTTCATCAGTAGCGTAACTGACTTCTAGTCCTGTAACTCCAGATCTTGTAAGCAAGGGTGCTTGGTCTCTGCTCCCTAGAAAATAAGTAAAACAAATCATTACATTTTAGAAGGAATTCCATGACTTCAGTCAACAATATTGCTATAGAATAAAACGTTAAAAAAATAAAGTAAAACAAGGAATACATCTATTTTAATCTTTAACATTAATTATTAACACAATTAATTCCAGAAACTTATTCTGTTCATCTTGGGCGGAAAAATTTGTTCTTTTCACTTGGTAAAATTACACTACAGTGGTAATCTCACACAAATTCTCATATATAAATGAATTTAATTCAAAAGATGTGTCACCATTTTAAATGTACAAGAGTCCAGATATTAGAGAATTATTTTTGAATAAGAAATATTAAAGGACTATATGATGGCTCACACAATGTTTTCATGCAAAATATGTATTTTAATTGCTAGCTTAGAGTAGTTCTTTGTAAAATGCTTTGAGGAATGGAAATGCTACATAACAGTATAGTTTTGTTTCTCGGTACACTTCTTAAAAACACTGTGAAGTCACCAGTAGAAATGGAAAACCATCAGCAAGTGTGCTCACAGTCTCACAGTGCAAATTAAGAGTGTCTACACTGGTAATGTGTGTGTAACAGCTAAATTCATGTTCATGTAGGAACTGAGCATTTGCCTTTCTGAATACAAAAAAAAATTAAGTGAAGAATAATACACAACACATACTCTGTCTCTTCATTTTCTCTGTACAACAGATTGTAATATCTCTGATTAAGGTAACAATCTGCAGTTTTTAAAAGGCATTCAGCTTTGACACATTCTTAAGATCCTGATAATTAAAAAAAAATGCTTTCAGAAATAAATGTTAAAATGGGTACTGTAACTTGCAAAGCAATAATAATACAAAAAGGGAAAAAAAGGTGTATCTTAATGTCAAGTCACTCCACAGGGAATTCAAAAAGTTCTAACCAAGGAAATACTGACAGCCCACATCAATGAAAGCAAGAAATGTCACATGAACATTTAAACATCATTTCATTTCACTAATAAAAACAAATCAGAACCTTTTTTTCAGAATATTATTGGACCTCTTTACAGAAAGCTTTTTCTTGATAATTTATCAGACTGGCACGCACCTAGGAAGCCACAGAATTCTATACTGTGACAAATCTCACTTAGTAAGTTAATGGAGATAATTTTCCTAAAGATAGTAACAAGCATATAATATCAGAATAAACTTCACTGAGAATAGTAAGGACTTAGTGCAACATGATAAAATATCCACGATACTTTGAAAAATAAACTGGTAAAAGAAGGAGCTGTTGCCTTAATGCTAAATTTATTTTTGGTAGGTTTTTGTCCAGACTTTTTAATTTTAGACAGTATTTTGTGGTTTAATACTTATTACAATGCCAAAGAAACCCTAAAGGAAAGAGGACAATTTTTTTTACTAGCCTAAACCAGTGGTACTCAACCTTTAACAGCTGGAGAGCCACTTCTTTATTAAATGGAGTTGTAGAGCACCATAAAAATCAAGTATCAACAGTGTGATTTTTGTTTTCCATCATGACACTTCAATGTGTGATGATGCTGCCTCATCATCATCACATATTGATACATCACGACATGACACATCAGCATCCTCTCTCCCAGCAGCATTCTGTCTTCAACCCCTTCTGGCTGCTAGGAAGAAGTGAGGTGGAGGGGTGGAAGGGGCAAAAGGGCAAGTTTTTCCCCATTCTGCCCCACGGCTGCTGGGTGGGAGGTGATCTCTACTCTTACCTGTGGGGGGATCCCAGCAGCTCCTTTTCTTTCCCCCTATGGGAGGGGGAACTTCAGCGACTCCCACACTGCTGGTCCATTTGCTCAGTGCTCCCCGCGCTGCCTGATAGAGTGGAGCGCCGATCAGATGCCTACATTGCGAGAGCCGCCTGTAGGGCCATGAAGAGCCACATCCGGCTCTAGAGCCACAGGTTGAGTATCACTGGTCTAAACAAAGCCAAAAAGGTACAATAGAATAAGGGCCCCTGTTTAGATCCTAAAAGGATCAGATAAAACCACAAAAATAACCCTTAAGTAAAATATAAAACATACTGTCTTGCTTTTAACATTTTCTATTTGTAGCTATCCAGCAATTTGAGTAGGAAACTAAAGGCAGGTTTTCCTCTTTATATTTTCAGAACACTGCAGGAGCTTGTCCACAAGTACGCAAGCACAGATATTTTGCACATGTGTATATTATTTGTGGTTTACAGCCCATGCAATAGTTCTTTAGAAGATATAAGCAGGAAAACTCTATGTTTAATATGGCCATTCATCCAACAGTCAACAAGACAAAATTAAATGAGCTAAATAGTAATATAGATACTCGATTATATTTTGCTTGCTACTGTTTGATTATTATGAAACAAGTATTTTTGTAAAGTATGTTAAGAAAAAAAAGAAATAGGAACCTTGGCTTGAGAGTGTCCTGTCTCTATCAATCACAATAGCACCAGTGATTTCTTTTTTATCAGTATTTGGCAGTGCTGTGTCTGATGAGATGCAATAGAATAAAGCACAGATCGGATCAAACTCCGGGTCTGGTTCCAAATCTCGTCTGGTTCGAGCATGTAACTCCATGCTGATGAGGGTAAGGTGTTGGACCTACCAACAAATAAATACAATAAATTAGTATGCTTTGGAGCTTTCCACAAAAAAAAAAAATAAAAAGAGGAGATTATTAATGCAAATTAACTAATGACAGGCTTTCATATGGTCATTCTATATTGTAACTGAGAGGTCACACTTGAAAATTAATAGAAGTGATCAAACATGCATCTCTGGACCTCACCTTTTTGAAAAAAGCACCATATTACAAATAAATTTACCATTTAATGCATTTTTATACTCAATTATTAAAATTCAGTATTTGTTTCTGAGTATTGCCTTCTTGTATCCAAAGCAAATACAAATAAGCAGAAATGCTCAATAACAATTAAATTCTCATAGTATTTTCAAACAGCTTAGTATATTGGGCAAATTCAGTTACCAAACGACTCAGGAACAACATATCACTGTCATTCTTTATTTTCCTTTCCTTCCCTCACCCCAAATTTGCAAACAGGCATGAAGACTAACTCACTTAAAGGAAGATGTGGAGAATACCTCTTTTTCCCTTAACTTGCATAAATGAACTTCCACATCATGTTGCTATACCTTTTTGCAAAATAGTTTGCATTAAGAAAATGCTAATTCCTGTTTATCGTACACTTTTTAATTTATACAGTATTTAATGCCATTTCAACACTATTTTGTTTCTGCGTTGTCTTGCATAATATAGTTGATAAATTAATGAGTGAGTTGGGAGGATTACAAGAGAAAAATTACAAATACATCTGAGTAAGCAAGCTGCCTC
>NW_026109983.1:0-5000 GCF_013377495.2 Cygnus atratus
AAGGCTCTGCAGGAGGATCTGGATAGGCTGGAGCGATGGGCTGAGGCCAACTGTACGAAGTTCAACAAGGCCAAGTGCCGGGTCCTGCACCTGGGGCGCAACAACCCCAAGCAGAGCTACAGGCTGGGAGATGAGTGGTTGGAAAGCTGCCTGGCAGAGAAGGACCTGGGAGTATTGGTGGATAGTTGGCTGAATATGAGCCAGCAGTGTGCTCAGGTGGCCAAGAAGGCCAACAGCATCCTGGCTTGTATAAGAAGCAGTGTGGCCAGCATGTCTAGAGAAGTGATTGTCCCCCTGTACTCGGCTCTGGTGAGGCCGCACCTCAAGTACTGTGTTCAGTTTTGGGCCCCTCGCTACAGGAAGGACATGGACGTGCTCGAGAGAGTCCAGAGAAGGACAACAAAGCTGGTGAGGGGTCTGGAGAACAAGTCTTACAAGGAGCGGCTGAGGGAGCTGGGGTCGTTCAGCCTGGAGAAGAGGAGGCTCAGGGGCAACCTTATCACTCTCTGTAGGTACACTAAAGGAGGCTGTAGCGAGGTAGGGGTTGGTCTATTCTCCCACATGCCTGGTGACAGGACGAGGGGGAATGGGCTAAAGTTGCACCAGGGGAGGTTTAGGTTGGATATTAGGAAAAACTTCTTTACCGAAAGGGTTGTTAGGCATTGGAATGGGCTGCCCAGGGAAGTGGTTGAGTCACCGTCCCTGAAGGTCTTTAAGAGACGTTTAGATGTAGAGCTCAGTGATATGGTTTAGTGAAGGACTTGTTAGTGTTAGGTCAGAGGTTGGACTGGGTGATCTTGGAGGTCTCTTCCAACCTAGACGATTCTGTGATTCTGTAATTATTTTGAGACGAGGCAGAGAGGCTAAAGAGAATGATCCTAATTTCTGAGGAAAGTAGAAGCTTGTTGGCACTATCCACTGCCATAATAACAATGTAGGATGAAAGCTGAGCTCACTGTACTCAAAGAAAGTACCAAGGTTTGATTCCTCAGGTGCTGAGACACTGAACTAAAGCAAGAATTGACACAGTATTAAAAAACTACCCACTACAGTTTACTAGATCAAAGCCCTCAAAAACCTTGAAGAATGGACATCAAGGTCAGTAACTTAATTCACCAATATTAATGACAGGCTAGGGAAATGAGTTCTGTGATGACTGTCTCAGGTATTTATAATGTTAAACTGAGGATAGCAGACATAAAATGAATCCCACAGAGGACCTGAGATGTCACTCAACTGCACTGACAAGGACTCTACCCTTTCACATAGTAATTTTATTATTTCATATTCTGTTCATGGAAGAAAAACTTTCTTTGTCTGCAGCTGTTCCAATGACTTGAATAATATACGTATTTTGCTAAAAGCCAAGTGGCTAAATAAAAACATGTACATTCTGACAAGTGAGAAAAGCAATTATGACAGCCAGAAAACTAGTAGAAATCTTTAACATTATATAACTGCTAGACTGCACAATAGTGTTATTTGTCAGATCTCTCCACTTCCACATAAAATAGAGTTCAGTAGCAGATCTGGGATTTAAAAAAGAAAGCTTTTCTCAAAAAACATCCTGCCAATTGTTCTGCTTTTAACACACCATGTCCAAGTGGTAGACTTGACTGTCAGATCACTCCAAGCCTGATGTTTACCAGAAAGTCCTCACTGGAACCCATGGAAGTGCTTCATCATTTATTATCAGCTACCTGACGGATAAACATAAATGTGTCCCATATGAAGAATTCCTCTTGTCAAAGCTGTTGGATAGCACTGTCAGGTTCAGGTGACTACTGCCTATTTTTTGGTGGGCTTTGCAGGTTCCGTTCTGATAACCCTGGCACGTATCATACCTAAAAACCTTACAACATCAGAGATTCCTGGGCACTACTGGCTTTGGACATCGGTCTACTTCATAACAGTATTACTCAGAGAGATAATCAGAGAACTTGGTATCACCTGCAGCAAGGACTTGGCAGATACATGTTAGAATTTATCTCTAAGACTGATTCTGAATGTATGCAATACCAAGAATAATGATTCTAAACAGATATCCCCATCATTAATACAAGGCAGCCCTATAAATTTTGTGGTCTCAAACAGCATTTGACTCAGTTTTCCCCTTTTGCTTTTTCTTGAAAGACCAGCTAACAACCTAAAATACGTATAGGTGTGACAGATTCATGAGATCTTCTAATATGATCCAAATGAAGAGCAAAGACTTAAGAGTTCAGTACTGACATGTAAACTCCAAGTATGGCTGCAAGCATTCAAATGGTGAAATACAGTAAGTAAAAACTTTGTGCTCAACAATTCACAAAGCACTTAAATATTTAACTTGAACTCTTCAAGATGACTGAATAATAACACGAAGGGACTGTGCTGGCAGTGCACAACAAAGTACATACTAATACAGCTGTTGATATAGCTATACACAGAAAACTAATGTTTGGAGTATAGAACATACTTTGTTAAGGAAGAACAGAAGAAAAGGCAGGACACCTTTACATGTATCCAGCAGTAATGTAGAATACAAGAATAAAACGGCATGGAAAAAACCTGAGTCACAATCATTTTAGGTAACAACTACAAGGGTTTTCTGGGATAGACATCTCCTATACCATCTGGGTCAGATCTATCCCTCAGCAAGGTTGATCATAATGCTTACGGGCCCACTAAACTAATGCAGATGGAAGTTTTCAGAATTTTAAAGGAAATGAAGTAGGAAGGCAAACTGAAATTGAGACAAACTACAATATGGCTATAATGACAAGAACACTGTTTTAAGTTGATGTCTCCCATAATTAATCCAGGAGAAATTAGGCAAATAATTTTGTATACATTTAGAATAAAGCAAAATCATGAACAGAAAAGAGATTAGGTTTGTTACTTTGCAGTGACAGAGATTAGGTTTGTTACTTTGCAGTGACATGTACATCCTATAGCACATGGAAGACAGTCATGCTAGAAAACCCTTAATAAAATAATTAATTTTCTAGACAAAGGAATGTTTGACACAGTATCAAATGGGAAGCAATTTAAGTTGGAGGAGATGTAAATTAGTTCCTAAATTATTAAAGCAAGTAAAAAGCTGGCTAAAGGCGAAATTCCTACTGGTTATACAAAAAAGACAGCAGGGTTGATAAAAAAATTCTTAGCATGGAATATGGATCAGTTTATGGGACTGAGTTTATTTCTCATCTCATTAATATCGTTGTCAGGAAATCCAGAAACGTACTAATGAAATATGCTGATAAGACAGTCTGGTAGATATACTGGATACATTGCCAGATCATAGTATCATAAAACAAGAACTGAATAACTGAGAACTAGAATAAGAGAAATACGATGAAATTAAAAAATGGGATACAAGACCCTATGTGAACTTATCAGAGATTCCAACTAGAATATTACCACTTGGAAAAAAAAAAGGAAGAGGAGAAACATCTTGTACTAATGAATCCTAAAACGACTGAGAGACAAAGTGACATGGTAAATGAGACTATAAAAGATGTCAGGGAGAGAACTACCAGTATCATTGCATAACGCACTAAAGAGAATTTGTTTGGTATTGTGGTGGTTTTACCCTGCTGGGCAGCTGAACTCCACCACAACCACTCTCTCACTCCCTCTGCTCAAAGAAAAAAGAGGGAGAAAATATGATGGAAAGGGCTCAGTGGCTGAGATAAGGACAGGGAGATCACTCACCAATTATCATCACAGGCAAAACACATTCAGCATAGGGAGATTAATATAATTTATTGCTAGTAGGCTAGAACAGTGAGAAACTAAAAACAAACTAAGAACACCTTCCCCCCATTCACCCTCTTCTACATCCGCCCCCAATGTGGCGCAGGGAAATGGGGAATGGGGGCTGTGGTCAGTCCCTAACGCTTCGTTTCCAATGCTCCTTCACGGTCACTCTCTGCCCTTGGCTCCAGTGTGGGGTCTTCAAGATGCCTCCAACGTGGGCCCATGCTGTGGGGTGCTGTCCTTCAGGAACAAACTGCTCCTCCATGTGCTGCAGCGTGGAGATCTGCTCCATGTGGGACCCATGGGCTGCAGGGGGACAGCCTGCTCCACCAGGGGCCTCTCCACAGGCCGCAGGGGAACTGCTGCTGTGTGCCTGGAGCACCTCCTGCCCTCCTGCTGCACTGACCTGGGGGTCTGCAGGGCTGGTTCTCACTCCTCTCTCCCAGCTGCAGTATTTTTCCCCTTTCTTCAATCTGCTCTCCCAGAGGCCCACACAGCGTCACTCCCTGTGACTCGGCTCTGGCAAGCAGCAGGTCCCTCTTGAAGCCATCTGGAGCTGGCTCTGATCTGACATGCGGCAGCTGCTCTGCTCTGCTCACAGAGGCCACCCCTGCAGCCCCCTGCCTCCAAGACCTTGCCACATAAACCCTGGACAGGTAATAGTGTGTAGTATGCAGGCTTCACATTTGAACAAACTCCTACTGGCAAAAGAACAAACGGGCAGGCTTGATATTTGCCCCATTACCGTTAACATCCCACTGTTGAAGTGTGTGTGAGAGCTGGAGATAGGATGGCACAAGTGAGGTGTTGCACCCCTGGCTGTATACACAAAAGCATGGAAGCAGGGGGAAAGAAGGCTTGTGTGTAGAGCCATGAACATGAGAGCCTGGAGAGGAGACACCCATGGCTCCTACAGCACTGGGCACATCCCTCTTTGGGTGTGACAGCCAAGGGAGAGCTATTTGTTTTCTTTTTCTGCTTTCCCCAGTATGCATCAAGTAACATCAGATAATTCTGGCCTACGTTATGATCCACCTCTGTACCCCCAAAAAGGTCAAGTAATTTGGCTCACATAACCTAGCCAGATAAAGGTTGAAACGTGCTATGAATGAAGTAACAAGCCCAGAACACGAGAAGTAATAGCCCAAGAAAAAATGGCTATTACTTGAGCACAAATAAAACCATGAGACAACTAAAAAATGGCTATTACTTGAGCACAAATAAAACCATGAGACAACTATCAGATTAATGTTGTT
>NW_026109984.1:0-5000 GCF_013377495.2 Cygnus atratus
AATTTTCCGCAGGCCTGGAGTGCCAGGGCAGCTGTGACAGTGAAGGCTTTGGGAGGCAAATACGGGCTGATGTCCTGGATGTGAATGGGTCGGTGGGTGGTATGGGGACAGGCACGGCACTGGAGACAGAGGGTTGGTGGTGCTGGTGGGGAGCGGGACAGAGTTAGGGTAGAGCTTTGTGGAGAAAGTTTTGGAACAGGAGGAGAGTGGTAGGAAGATGGCCTGGATTTGGAAAAAAACATTTTACCATATTTGAAGTGCTCCCTGTGTACAGAGACTCAACCATGGGGAGTTGCTTTCCACTTCATTGCTGAAATTCAGAGATGAGCAGTGAGGCTACTGGGCACTGATGGAAAAATAGTGCTCTGGCTTGATCCAAGTGTACAGTTCTGTCTGCTCGAGCTGGAGAAGACTGATGATGGAGCAATACGACAGATTCATTTACACTGGAAAATAAATTAAAAGGCTTATCTTTAAAATACCTACAAAATTTTGTATATGTGATTTAAGGCTCATGATTCTTTATGGCTACTAGCCTAAACAAGGTGGGAGTCTGAGCTCCAGATTTTTGAGTAGGACAAGTTCAAATTTCTCTTTTGAGTGAAAGTTACTATATTTAAATTTATGTGAGCAAATTTCGTTGTTGCCTGGAGAACTGGGATATGACTCTCTACTCTGTTGGAGCACTTTTCTGCTGGTGCTGCAAATAAGCTTTGTACAAGTGTTAAAAAATGCTGTTAGGAAGAAGAGAATTAGACCTCAGTATGTAAAATAGGGAGATGATGCAGAGTAATTTGAGTAGGAAATCCTGGGACATCAGCGATGCTCCAAGTGCAAATTTTAATATGTATTTAACTGCAGAGCTGCTACCAAGGCCCCCATAAATATTATTTTAAGGTTAATTTGGAAACCTCGTTCAGTGTTTTGGCTGCCTAACGGCCACTGTCATTAGCGAGAGTCGCATGGTTGAGTTCCAGTGCTCTGCTCTGAAAATCTCCCTCTCTTCGTTATGTACACAGAAATAAATGAGCAAACAGACCATTCTTTGAAAAGACAATTTTGTGTATAATAACGTGTTAATGTTTTAATCCAGTTGTCTGCACTCCCATAAGGCAGGTAAAGGAGCTTCAGATCTGAGTTCTGAACCTTTTCTTAATGACAGATTTCTTTGGTCAGAAGCAAGTCAAGCTCTCCCTTTGTCATCCTGGCTTATTTTTCAGTCTTGCTGTCTTTCCACAAGACAGCAGTGAGAGATTGCTATGAAACTAATTAATGTCTGACAGACAGATCGAACCAAATATCCAAAGGATTCAGAGTATAGTTCATTCCCCTTTGCATAGCAGAATACCACAAGGCAAGGAACATATAGATGACATTATTATACTAACAAATAGCTGAGGGAATTTTTTTGCTCATTTTATCCAAATTAGACAATTTAAGACAATTATGGTTAAATTCCCATCCCAGGCTGCAGCTCAGTTACCTTGATGTGTTGGTAGTTGTAAAGAGATATATATGAAATATTACCTAAGAGGGAAGCCGTGTGCTTTAGTGGACCTCTATTGTCTCTCAGAGGGCAACCACAAGGGAGAAATAAGGGTCGTGTCATATATGCATAGCCAAAGCATCGAAGATTTATGACTTAGTGAATATGTAGATGTGCTGGTGTTCTTGACCAAGCTGTGGAAGCTGTCCTTGAGTGTGTCTGAAGTTTTACAGTTTTTAAAAAATACTTCAAAGAGAGAAAGAGACAAACAATTATATGCATGCAGTCTTGGAACACTTGGGCAGTGTTCTCTGCAATTGCAAAAATAATGACTGCTCATCCTAGTCTCCTGGGGGGGGAAATTTCCATATTTTTGCTATCGAGGCACTTTCAAAGCCATTTAGTGCCATAATTCATACACTGCTGGATTAAGAACCATATGCCTCTTAAAAGCAGCAAGAGGCTATGTAGAGGATTTGCTGATTTAAGGAAAAGGAAAAAATAAAAATTAAATAGGCAGATTGAGACCTACTTTTACTTCAAAGGATATTGTAATACCAATTTGTAAGTCCACTCATTAAGAAATAATTCTAAATTAATTGGATAGGGTGATGACAAAAATTATCAAACTTCAATGTGGTGAACCCTGCATTTGGTTTCTATACGTACTGTAATGCCTTTTGGTCACCAGTCATCAGTAATTGTTGTTGTACATTGTTGTTGTACGAGCCGTGCCTGCATCCAGAGGCTTAAGCAGTCCTCAAGGCTCGTGAGAGGAACGTTTCATCTGGGAACCAGACATCCTTCTGTCAGAAATAAGGGATGGTCCTGTGCCATTAACGGTGAGCAATCACAGTTTGCTACAGAAGATTACAGCGTGGTGGTAGGAAATGGGGAGCAAGGAAAAGGAGAACATGATGGGAGGAGTGTGAGTGCTGACCATGTCACGCTAGTAAGGACCACTGTTCACTCAACTGTTGTTTTTCAGGACAATGCAGTAACTTGCTTAACACCACATTTTGTAGAAAAAACCTTGTTTATAGTCCTCTCTTGTTTTACTGCACGGGCTGTAAAACTCTTGCAGAGTTTTCAGCTCTTAGAGAACGTTTGCAAGAAGTTGCCTTGAATTCTGATTTCTTATAAGGTCCTAGCTGGAGCCTGTCATCCTCTTTGGGGCAATGTGATTTGGGAAAGGTTTGGATCAGTCAGAAATAGTTTAGAGGAGAACACAATAATCAGAACTCCAGAAAGTGTGGCCCACAAAGAAAAAAAAATAGAAGAAGTGGGTTACAGAGCCTAGAGCAATGATGGCTGGAATGGAGTGTGATTGGTGTCTTTGTCAAGATTCAGGTTGGATTTTAAAAAAGACTTCCCTGGTCGAGGAGGTCGTAGCACCACTGGAACAGGATGCGAGTCTCTTTTACTGTGCCCTGCTTGGGACTGCATAGAAAGGATGTGAAAGGGAAATATGCTTTGTCTCTCGGGGTGCCTTCCCACCCTATGATTCTGTCTATCTCCATGCAGTTCCTAAAAGAGCTGTTGTTACAGATCCATATGTTATTCCTCTAAGCAGTTGGTTAAATGAAGGAGAGTTTCCTACTTGCTCCTTTTCCTGGAAAGACGCTATCAATAGGTGCAGAACCTTGTTACAAAATGCCTGGCTTGAAAAACGGTTATTTGCTTCCTGGGAGTTTTGTAGGAGCAGGGCCAACAAATTCAAAAGCATCTAGAGAAGAAAGATCCCAAGCATTGGAGGGCAGGACTTGACTGTTGTGAATATACAGCATGTCCCAGCGTGATTGCTAAGTCTTGTCTCTGTCACGTGGGGCTACAACTGTTTGCAGTGCAAACTACCATTCCCTGGAACAAACTGCACTTTTTTTTTTTTCTTTTGCCTGTACCAACAGGAGGTCATGGTGTAATTGTGTCCTAAACACTTTGTTTTCTTGTGTTTCAGCCTTTCAGAAATGAATAAAGAGAGGTAAAGTGTTTTACATTTCAGTGTGTTTGAGGCTTGCTCTACAAATGTATTTGCTTAGAGAATTCACCTCAGGAAACTATATATATGTATATACATTTAGTGAAGAATAGCTACTTTTGTGCTTCAGAAAGGTTTGTAAACTTCTATATCTGCTTCTAAAAGAGACTTTCTCCTTTGTTAATCAGGGTGAATCCTGAAAAGAACTGAAATGGGACTAAGGCCCAATGGTGTTGGTCATTTTCCATCATTCATTTCTTCTTTTGAGGTCTTAAAAAGCTTTCACACATAAACCTGATCTAAACCTCCTGTTGCCTCCCTTCCCCTTAACAGATGTGGGAAGTTTGAGGATATCAGTTGAACAAGTCCCCCAAAACCATGCCTCGGAATTCACTTTTTACTCTCATTGAAAGAGCAGTCACTTGCCTGCAATAATGTAAATTTTACTTTCATTATGACTACTCCCACAAGCTAATTACATTTCAGACACAAAGCCTGTCAACTTTCCTGCTCCGTGGTGATAAAGGAACCTGCTGGGTAAAATAGCCACCACTCGTGTTATTTCAGGAAATATCTAGCCTACTGTGGGAGAGAGTTCTTGTTTTTATACTGAAGTAAAGAAACAAACCAGGAAAACTCTAGCAGATTTACAGTAAGTGTAAGTGGCTATAATGATCAATATGATTGGACAACGTAGTTTAAAATTAATCACAGTCTTTATTTAAGGAACCTGTCTGTTTTTGCCTAGCTTATTCTTTTTTCATATTTATTGGGAATACTGCCTGAAATTGAGACCTTTTCCCCCAGGATTTAAGGTAGCATGCTTTCCTTTGCAGCTGGGGTGGGCTGGAGCTGTTCCAGAGGAGTGCTGCAAAAGGGGCTGAATTTGCTCCCAGTTATTTGTTAGCACTAATGTCCTAGAGGTTATCACCCTAACCAACTGTCCGAGGAGAATAAAATGTGCAGTGAGTTCTGTGCTTCAGTGCCTGGAGAGCCAAGTTACTTCTGAGCTCTGTTTTAACCAAGCCATCTGTTTTTGTTTTTTTTGTGTTTTTTTTTTTCAGTTAAGCAAAAGAGAGCACTCAGAGTTGGATTTGCCAGCTGAAATGAAGGCGGTAGCTTGCAGCAGAGGGGTGGTGAAAAGCCAAACAAACCAGGGTGAAGGCAGCAGCTTTCACTGCATGGCCCTTTCTGAAATAAGCTTCTGGGTGGAACATGAAGGTGCTTCTAGAGGTAGGCTTAGAGGCCCAGCTGACAGGTGCTAACTTGTTTAGCTGCTGTGCCTTGATTGCATTTGATTGTGTGCCCGCAACCTGAGCAGATTCCACAAGGGACTCGTATTCTACTTATGGCAAGTTCCCTCCACAGTACATCATGCCTTTGGCATGTGGCTTGGCCTTGGTGCTGCGCCTGCAGGAAGGAGATGACTCGAATGAAGGTGGATGAGGCTTTGAGGGGAGCTGGTGCCTTCCTGCCTGACCTGGGCCATGTGAGGGGCCATACCATTGTTTTGGTTGTGTGATAGCAGTTGTACTT
>NW_026109985.1:0-244854 GCF_013377495.2 Cygnus atratus
CAGGTGCAGGCCCATTTGCTTCTGCGTGATGTGCTGTGGAGCACCTGCTACCACTTGGCCGGACAGATCGCGAGCACTGCAGCAGGCGCAGATGCTGCTTCTGCTGCTAGCTCAGCTCCACAGCGCCACGGCTGCAGCCTGAAGCTCTTCCCGGCCACCAGCTGGAGGCGCTGGGCATACACCGCGTGGCGGGGCGGGGAAAAGGCCATTTGTGAAGGGCAGGACTAAGCTGCTGATTGGCCCTCCTGCAGGTGGGATGGGCCAGGATCACGCAATCCCTCCCACCCACCCGCAGTGGCGGGCACCATTTTGTTTCATTCCGCATTCCACAGTGAGGAGCCGCCATTTCATGAAAGGACCCAACCCACCTGTTTTCATACTGCTCCCTGATTGGCTTAGCCAGCTTTGTTTTTAAAACCCTGTCATCTTCTCATTCCTCCCTCTGACTGGGTGCCTGCTTCCAGACCGGGAAGGTCTCACATGTAGGAATATATACGTTTCTGTAGAGCTGTGCCGGGTGTTTGCCCAGGTGCTGGCACCAGGGGCTGCTGGTGGCCTCTGAGAAGAAGCCGGTATCGGCCCCATGCATGCTGACACAGGCGGTTCTAGCGGCACTGCCGCAGGGGAGGGCAGAGCGTGGCAGCCAAGAAGGCGGTGCCTTAGGAGAAAGGTTGCTTGGAAAGGACCGCCCAAAAGGGCAACATGCTGCTCAGCAGAGGGGAGTGAGGAGGAGAAAGTGTGAGAAACAGCTGTGCAAAGGCTAAGGTGAGAGTCGGAGCGGGAATAAGGAGGGGGAGGAAGGGTTTGGAGGGGCAGGACGAGCAAGAGGGGGAGCAGGGGGAGGAACAGGAGGAGGAGCAGGAGGAGGAGGAAGAGCAGGGGGTGGTTCTGGCGCCAGAAACAAACTTTTACTGCAGTGCAGCCCGTGGAAGAGAGCACGCCGGAGCAGGTCGATGTGTCCTGAGGGAAGCTGCAGCCCCCCGAGAGTACGCACAAGAGCCTGCAGGGCGGCGTGCATGGGTAAAGCAAGCCGTCCTCCACAGTCCTGCTGCTCTGGCAGCTTTGGAGTCTCTTTTTAGCAAGTTTCCTGTCAAAAGAGCCCCTGCAGAGTCTGGGCCTTTGAGCCCTGTTGTTAGGTTGCTGCACACTCTTTGATGCTGTGGACACTTGGTCAAGTTTGGCCTGGCATCTTCAGTATTATGTGTGGCTTTAAGGCATGGAAGGCAAGGCTACCCCTCAGGCATCTCTGCTGACATACTTGTGCACTCGTAGCTGACTTGTATCACTGAGAAAAGAAGGCACATTTAAAGAAGCATGCTCGAGCCATGAGTGCCCCAGAACTTCATACCCCTTAAGTACAGTCCCGATGCACAGGCCACTTGTTCTCTCACATTCCCTGCGAAGAGCAGGAAGAGTCCACCTTGTTGTCTTGAAATGCGCACATACCCCCTGCCCAAAACTGACAGCTAAACCCCTCCACTCCCCAAATTTACAGGTGCAGGCCCATTTGCTTCTGCGTGATGTGCTGTGGAGCACCTGCTACCACTTGGCCGGACAGATCGCGAGCACTGCAGCAGGCGCAGATGCTGCTTCTGCTGCTAGCTCAGCTCCACAGCGCCACGGCTGCAGCCTGAAGCTCTTCCCGGCCACCAGCTGGAGGCGCTGGGCATACACCGCGTGGCGGGGCGGGGAAAAGGCCATTTGTGAAGGGCAGGACTAAGCTGCTGATTGGCCCTCCTGCAGGTGGGATGGGCCAGGTCACGCAATCCCTCCCACCCACCCGCAGTGGCGGGCACCATTTTGTTTCATTCCGCATTCCACAGTGAGGAGCCGCCATTTCATGAAAGGACCCAACCCACCTGTTTTCGTGCTGCTCCCTGATTGGCTTAGCCAGCTTTGTTTTTAAAACCCTGTCATCTTCTCATTCCTCCCTCTGACTGGGTGCCTGCTTCCAGACCGGGAAGGTCTCACATGTAGGAATATATACGTTTCTGTAGAGCTGTGCCGGGTGTTTGCCCAGGTGCTGGCACCAGGGGGCTGCTGGTGGCCTCTGAGAAGAAGCCGGTATCGGCCCCATGCATGCTGACACAGGCGGTTCTAGCGGCACTGCCGCAGGGGAGGGCAGAGCGTGGCAGCCAAGAAGGCGGTGCCTTAGGAGAAAGGTTGCTTGGAAAGGACCGCCCAAAAGGGCAACATGCTGCTCAGCAGAGGGGAGTGAGGAGGAGAAAGTGTGAGAAACAGCTGTGCAAAGGCTAAGGTGAGAGTCGGAGCGGGAATAAGGAGGGGGAGGAAGGGTTTGGAGGGGCAGGACGAGCAAGAGGGGGAGCAGGGGGAGGAACAGGAGGAGGAGCAGGAGGAGGAGGAAGAGCAGGGGGTGGTTCTGGCGCCAGAAACAAACTTTTACTGCAGTGCAGCCCGTGGAAGAGAGCACGCCGGAGCAGGTCGATGTGTCCTGAGGGAAGCTGCAGCCCCCCGAGAGTACGCACAAGAGCCTGCAGGGCGGCGTGCATGGGTAAAGCAAGCCGTCCTCCACAGCCTGCTGCTCTGGCAGCTTTGGAGTCTCTTTTTAGCAAGTTTCCTGTCAAAAGAGCCCCTGCAGAGTCTGGGCCTTTGAGCCCTGTTGTTAGGTTGCTGCACACTCTTTGATGCTGTGGACACTTGGTCAAGTTTGGCCTGGCATCTTCAGTATTATGTGTGGCTTTAAGGCATGGAAGGCAAGGCTACCCCTCAGGCATCTCTGCTGACATACTTGTGCACTCGTAGCTGACTTGTATCACTGAGAAAAGAAGGCACATTTAAAGAAGCATGCTCGAGCCATGAGTGCCCCAGAACTTCATACCCCTTAAGTACAGTCCCGATGCACAGGCCACTTGTTCTCTCACATTCCCTGCGAAGAGCAGGAACAGTCCACCTTGTTGTCTTGAAATGCGCACATACCCCCTGCCCAAAACTGACAGCTAAACCCCTTCCACTCCCCAAATTTACAGGTGCAGGCCCATTTGCTTCTGCGTGATGTGCTGTGGAGCACCTGCTACCACTTGGCCGGACAGATCGCGAGCACTGCAGCAGGCGCAGATGCTGCTTCTGCTGCTAGCTCAGCTCCACAGCGCCACGGCTGCAGCCTGAAGCTCTTCCCGGCCACCAGCTGGAGGCGCTGGGCATACACCGCGTGGCAGGGGCGGGGAAAAGGCCATTTGTGAAGGGCAGGACTAAGCTGCTGATTGGCCCTCCTGCAGGTGGGATGGGCCAGGTCACGCAATCCCTCCCACCCACCCGCAGTGGCGGGCACCATTTTGTTTCATTCCGCATTCCACAGTGAGGAGCCGCCATTTCATGAAAGGACCCAACCCACCTGTTTTCGTGCTGCTCCCTGATTGGCTTAGCCAGCTTTGTTTTTAAAACCCTGTCATCTTCTCATTCCTCCCTCTGACTGGGTGCCTGCTTCCAGACCGGGAAGGTCTCACATGTAGGAATATATACGTTTCTGTAGAGCTGTGCCGGGTGTTTGCCCAGGTGCTGGCACCGGGGGCTGCTGGTGGCCTCTGAGAAGAAGCCGGTATCGGCCCCATGCATGCTGACACAGGCGGTTCTAGCGGCACTGCCGCAGGGGAGGGCAGAGCGTGGCAGCCAAGAAGGCGGTGCCTTAGGAGAAAGGTTGCTTGGAAAGGACCGCCCAAAAGGGCAACATGCTGCTCAGCAGAGGGGAGTGAGGAGGAGAAAGTGTGAGAAACAGCTGTGCAAAGGCTAAGGTGAGAGTCGGAGCGGGAATAAGGAGGGGGAGGAAGGGTTTGGAGGGGCAGGACGAGCAAGAGGGGGAGCAGGGGGAGGAACAGGAGGAGGAGCAGGAGGAGGAGGAAGAGCAGGGGGTGGTTCTGGCGCCAGAAACAAACTTTTACTGCAGTGCAGCCCGTGGAAGAGAGCACGCCGGAGCAGGTCGATGTGTCCTGAGGGAAGCTGCAGCCCCCCGAGAGTACGCACAAGAGCCTGCAGGGCGGCGTGCATGGGTAAAGCAAGCCGTCCTCCACAGCCTGCTGCTCTGGCAGCTTTGGAGTCTCTTTTTAGCAAGTTTCCTATCAAAAGAGCCCCTGCAGAGTCTGGGCCTTTGAGCCCTGTTGTTAGGTTGCTGCACACTCTTTGATGCTGTGGACACTTGGTCAAGTTTGGCCTGGCATCTTCAGTATTATGTGTGGCTTTAAGGCATGGAAGGCAAGGCTACCCCTCAGGCATCTCTGCTGACATACTTGTGCACTCGTAGCTGACTTGTATCACTGAGAAAAGAAGGCACATTTAAAGAAGCATGCTCGAGCCATGAGTGCCCCAGAACTTCATACCCCTTAAGTACAGTCCCGATGCACAGGCCACTTGTTCTCTCACATTCCCTGCGAAGAGCAGGAAGAGTCCACCTTGTTGTCTTGAAATGCGCACATACCCCCTCCCCAAAACTGACAGCTAAACCCCTTCCACTCCCCAAATTTACAGGTGCAGGCCCATTTGCTTCTGCGTGATGTGCTGTGGAGCACCTGCTACCACTTGGCCGGACAGATCGCGAGCACTGCAGCAGGCGCAGATGCTGCTTCTGCTGCTAGCTCAGCTCCACAGCGCCACGGCTGCAGCCTGAAGCTCTTCCCGGCCACCAGCTGGAGGCGCTGGGCATACACCGCGTGGCGGGGCGGGGAAAAGGCCATTTGTGAAGGGCAGGACTAAGCTGCTGATTGGCCCTCCTGCAGGTGGGATGGGCCAGGTCACGCAATCCCTCCCACCCACCCGCAGTGGCGGGCACCATTTTGTTTCATTCCGCATTCCACAGTGAGGAGCCGCCATTTCATGAAAGGACCCAACCCACCTGTTTTCGTGCTGCTCCCTGATTGGCTTAGCCAGCTTTGTTTTTAAAACCCTGTCATCTTCTCATTCCTCCCTCTGACTGGGTGCCTGCTTCCAGACCGGGAAGGTCTCACATGTAGGAATATATACGTTTCTGTAGAGCTGTGCCGGGTGTTTGCCCAGGTGCTGGCACCGGGGGCTGCTGGTGGCCTCTGAGAAGAAGCCGGTATCGGCCCCATGCATGCTGACACAGGCGGTTCTAGCGGCACTGCCGCAGGGGAGGGCAGAGCGTGGCAGCCAAGAAGGCGGTGCCTTAGGAGAAAGGTTGCTTGGAAAGGACCGCCCAAAAGGGCAACATGCTGCTCAGCAGAGGGGAGTGAGGAGGAGAAAGTGTGAGAAACAGCTGTGCAAAGGCTAAGGTGAGAGTCGGAGCGGGAATAAGGAGGGGGAGGAAGGGTTTGGAGGGGCAGGACGAGCAAGAGGGGGAGCAGGGGGAGGAACAGGAGGAGGAGCAGGAGGAGGAGGAAGAGCAGGGGGTGGTTCTGGCGCCAGAAACAAACTTTTACTGCAGTGCAGCCCGTGGAAGAGAGCACGCCGGAGCAGGTCGATGTGTCCTGAGGGAAGCTGCAGCCCCCCGAGAGTACGCACAAGAGCCTGCAGGGCAGGCGTGCATGGGTAAAGCAAGCCGTCCTCCACAGCCTGCTGCTCTGGCAGCTTTGGAGTCTCTTTTTAGCAAGTTTCCTATCAAAAGAGCCCCTGCAGAGTCTGGGCCTTTGAGCCCTGTTGTTAGGTTGCTGCACACTCTTTGATGCTGTGGACACTTGGTCAAGTTTGGCCTGGCATCTTCAGTATTATGTGTGGCTTTAAGGCATGGAAGGCAAGGCTACCCCTCAGGCATCTCTGCTGACATACTTGTGCACTCGTAGCTGACTTGTATCACTGAGAAAAGAAGGCACATTTAAAGAAGCATGCTCGAGCCATGAGTGCCCCAGAACTTCATACCCCTTAAGTACAGTCCCGATGCACAGGCCACTTGTTCTCTCACATTCCCTGCGAAGAGCAGGAAGAGTCCACCTTGTTGTCTTGAAATGCGCACATACCCCCTCCCCAAAACTGACAGCTAAACCCCTTCCACTCCCCAAATTTACAGATGCATGGTCCCATTTTCTTACATCGACTCTATGCTTTGGAAACCTTATCTCTATTAAGAATTGCACTTTTTGCCTTTTTTCTTCAGGGAGCTAACCTGTGGATGGAATGGGAGATATTTCTTCCTACCTGTTCACTCTTGCTATCTCCTTGACCACATCTTATCCTCCATGCTAGTTACCATAGTTCTTCAAGATTTTGAATATTCTTGAGGTATTCAGACCAGCACGTTGTTATTGTTTTGTCTCCTGAATGCTCTTCAGATTTTGTTTAAGTTTAAACAACTACTTAGGAATGCCATCCAGATGTCTGTCCTGAGGCAGGATAGTTGTGAGTGGCAGCGATTGTGGGAGGAGATGGGCAGGTATCTAGAGCAGTGGGCACCTCCAGCATTTTTGAAATTCACTCCTGAACAACTGCAAAATCCTAAAAAACTGGTAGAATGCTTGAAAAAGGGATTTCATTACTCTGGCAATTCCAAAGAGACACAAATCACTGCAGCGTGCTGGGGTCTGGCCTATGCCTATCGAGCTGCAATCGATGCTACTATAAACCTAGTGACAGACCCTGCGGCCAGTCCAAGTCCTGTGACAGGCCCAACGGCCACTTCAACCCCTGCAGCCACTCCAACCCCTACAATGGACCCTGTGGCCACTGCAGCCCCTGCAGGCCCTGCATCCCCTGTAGCCACTTCAGCTCCTGCAGCCTCTCCAGCCCCTGCAGTCTCTCCAGCCCCTGCAGCCTCTCCAGCTCCTGTGGCTTCTCCAGCCCCTGCAGCCTCTCCAGCCCCTGCAGCCACTCCAGCCCCTGCAGCTTCTTCAGCCCCTGCAACCACTCCAGCCCCTGCGGCTTCTTCAGCCCCTGCGGTCTCTCCAGCTCACGTGGCCACTCCAGCTCCTGCGGCTACTCCAACCCCTGTGATGGGCCCAGCAGTCGTTTCAGCTCCTGTGACAGGCCCAGCGGTCGTTCCAGCTCCTGTGACAGGCCCAGCGGTCATTCGAGCCCCTATGACGGGCCCTGCAGTTGTTCTAATCCCTGTGATGGGCCCAACGGTCATTCCAGCTCCTGTGACGGGCCCGGCGGTTGTTCCAACCCCTGTGGCTGGCCCAGCATGTATTCCAACCCCTGTTGCAGGCCCTGTGGCTGAGTCAGAGAAACGAACTGTAGCAGTGCAAAATGCCCCTGTAGACAAGATGAAAAAATGGTATAGAGAGTCAAATCGTTTAGAACGCAGAGAAATTCCTGCTAAGACTAAGTATAGAGAAGACGAGGCTGGGCCATCAGAGGAACAGCAGGATGAAGATGAAGATGTCGAAAAAACAACAGTAATTACCCAAAACCTATACCAGCGTGAGCTACAAGATGTGCAAAAAGATTTTGGTCACTGTATAGGTGAGCAGCTTTTCACCTGGCTGCTCCGGTGCTGGGACACTGGAGCCAATTGTCTTGAATTAGAGGGCAGGGAAACCAGGTGGCTGGGATCCCTTGCTAGAGATGCAGGCATTGACAAAGCAATTGGAGATGGAGCACCACCTTACAGCCTGTGGAGGCATCTCCTGTCAGCTGTGAAGGAAAGGTATCCCTTCAAGTCTGAACTTGTATGTCTACCAGGCAAGTGGACCACTATGGAGAAGGGAATCCAGTACCTGAGGGAATTAGCCATACGGGAGGTGATTTATAGGGACCTAGACAAATATCCACAGATCCAGATGAAGTCAAGTGTACACGACCCATGTGGCGGAAGTTTGTAGGGAGTGCACCATCATCATATGCCAGCTCATTGGCAGTAATGGCCTGGAAAGAACATGAGGAACCCACAGTGGATGAAGTGGCTAAACAACTCCGGCAGTACGAAGAAAGTCTCTCCTCTTCCCTACAGGCCTGCATCTCAGCTGTGGAGAAACTTTCTGAAGAGTTCTACCAACTTAAAGAGAATTTATTTTCCTCCCCACCTGTACAAACCAGTGTCTCAGCTATCAGGGGTAAGTATCCGTCCGTGCAAGGAAGACGATATAGTGGATACACACCCTGTGCCACCCTGTGGTTTTACCTACGTGACCATGGAAAGGACATGAAAAAATGGGATAGAAATTCTACCTCAACCCTAGAGGCAGGGGTACATGAGTTGCAAAGAAAAACAATCGGGAAAAAGGGGTTCTCTGAATAGCTTGCTGCTCCAACTTCCAGCAGGCAGTCCTTCAGACACAAAAGATTCTGACCAGGATTAGAGGGGTCCTGCCTCCAGCCAGGGGGAGGAAAGGGACAAGTCGAGCTTATTGGACTGTGTGGATTCGATGGCCTGGCATGTCAGACACATAGAAGTATAAGGCTTTAGTAGACACTGGTGCACAGTGTACTGTAATGCCCTCAAGCTATAAAGGGCCGGAACCCATCTGAATTTATGGGGTGACGGGGGCATCCCAGCAGTTAACTTGTATTGGAGGCTGAAGTGAGTATAACTGGGAATGAGTGGCAAAAGCACCGTATTGTGACTGGCCCAGATGCTCCATGCATCCTCGGCATAGACTATCTCAGAAGAGGATTTTTCAAGAACCTAAAAGGGTTCTGCTGCGCTTTTGGCATAGCTGCCTTAGAGACAGAGGACATTAAACAATTGTCTACCTTGCCCGATCTCTTGGAGGGCCCTTCTGTTGTGGGGTTCATAGAAACACAGAATCATCTAGGTTGGAAGAGACCTCCAAGATCACCTAGTCCACCCTCTGACCTAATACTAACAAGTCCTCCACTAAACCACATCACTAAGTTCAACATCCAAACATCTCCTAAAGACCTCCAGGGATGGTGACTCTACCACTTCCCTGGGCAGCTCATTCAAATGCCTAACAACCCTTTCAGTAAAGAAGTTCTTCCTAATATCCAACCTAAACCTCCCCTGGCGCAACTTTAGCCCATTCCCCCTCGTCTTGTCACCAGGCATGTGGGAGAATAGACCAACCCTCACCTCGCTACAGCCTCCTTTAAGGCATCTATAGAGTGCGAAAAGGTCACCCCTGAGCCTTCTCTTCTCTAGGCTGAGCAATCCCAGCTCCCTCAGCCGCTGCTCATAAAACTTGTTCTCCACACCCCTCACCAGCTTCATTGCCCTTCTCTGCACTTGCTCGAGCACCTCAATGTCCTTCTGGTAGCGAGGGGCCCAAAACTGAACACAGTACTCGAGGTGCGGCCTCACCAGAGCCGAGTACAGGGGGACAATCACTTCCCTAGACCTCCTGGCCACACTGCTTCTTATACAAGCCAGGATGCTGTTGGCCTTCTTGGCCACCTGAGCACACTGCTGGCTCATATTCAGCCGACTATCAACCAGTACTCCCTGGTCCTTCTCTGCCAGGCAGCTTTCTAACCACCCATCTCCCAGCCTGTAGCGCTGCTTGGGGTTGTTGTGCCCCAGGTGCAGGACCAGGCACTTGGCCTTGTTGAACTTCATACAGTTGGCCTCAGCCCATCGGTCCAGCCTATCCAGATCCTCCTGCAGAGACTTCCTACCCTTGAGCAGATCGACACGCACCTAACTTGGTGTCATCTACAAACTTACTGAGGGTGCACTTGATCCCCTCATCCAGATCATCAATAAAGATATTGAAGAGGACTGGCCCCAGTACTGAGCCCTGGGGGACTCCACTAGTGACTGGCCTCCAACTGGATTTAACTCCATTAACCATGACTCTTTGGGCCCAGCTATCCAGCCAGTTTTTAATCCAATGAAGCATATGCCAGTCCAAGCCACGATCAGCCAGTTTCTTGAGGAGAATGCTGTGGGAAACAGTGTCAAAAGCCTTACTGAAGTCAGGGTAGACCACATCCACAGCCTTTCTCTCATCCACTAAGTGCGTCACTTTGTCATAGAAGGAGATCAAGTTCGTCAAGCAGGACCTGCCTTTCATAAACCCATGCTGACTGGGCCTGATCACCTGATTGCCCTGTAAGTGCCATGTGATGACACTCAAGATAATCTGCTCCGTGAGCTTCCCTGGCACTGAGGTTAAACTAACAGGCCTATAGTTTCCCGGGTCAACCTTCCGGCTCTTCTTGTAGATGGGCATCATATTTGCTAGCCACCAGTCAACTGGGACCTCCCCTGATAGCCAGGACTGCCGATAAATGATGGAAAGCGGCTTGGCCAGCTCCTCCGCCAGTTCTCTCAGTACCCTCGGGTGGATCCCATCCGGCCCCATTGATTTGCGTACATCCAAGTACTGTAGCAGGTCGCCAACCATTTCCTCATGGATTGTGAGGGCCACATCCTGCTCCCCATCCCCTTCCACCAGCTCAGGGTACTGGGTATCTAGAGAACAACTGGTTTTGCTGCTAAAGACTGAGGCAAAGAAGGCATTAAGCACCTCAGCCTTTTCCTCATCTCTCATCACTAAGTTTCCCCCCACATCCAGTAAAGGATGGAGACTCTCCTTAGTCCTCCTTTTCATGTTAATGTATTTATAAAAACATTTTCTGTTATCTTTAACAGTAGTAGCCAGATTGAGCTCCAGATGAGCTTTGGCCTTTCTAGTTTTGTCCCTGCACATCCTTACAACACCCTTATAATCCTTCTGAGTGGCCCGCCCTCTCTTCCAAAGATCATAAACCCTCTTTTTTTTCCTAAGCTCTAGGCACAACTCTCTGTTCAGCCAGGCCAGTCTTCTTCCACACCGGCTCGTCTTCGGGCACCTGAGGACAGACCACTCCTGAGCCATTAAGATTTCCTTCTTGTGGAGTGCCCAGCCTTCCTGGACTCCTCTGCCTGTCAGAACTGCCTCCCAAGGGACTCTGCCAACCAGTGTCCAGAACAGCTCAAAGTCTGCCCTCTGGAAGGCCAAGACAGCAGTTTTACTGGTCCCCCTCCTGACTTCGCCAAGAATAGAGAACTCTATAATTTTGTGGTGACTCTGCCCAAGACAGCTCCCGACCACCACATCTCCCACCAGTCCTTCTCTGTTTGTGAACAGAAGGTCTAGCGAGGCACCTCCCCTGGTATGCTCACTAACCAGCTGCATCAGGAAACTATCTTCCACGCTCTCCAGAAACCTCCTAGACTGTTTCCTCTGAGCTGTATTGCATTTCCAGGATACGTCTGGGAAGTTGAAGTCCCCCACAAGGACAAGAGCTGACGATTTTGCAACTTTTGCCAGCTGCCTGTAGAACTCCTCATCCATCTCCTCATCCTGGTTTGGCGGTCTATAACAGACCCCCACCAGGATGCTTGCCTTGTTGGCCTTCCTGACGATCCTAACCCATAGGGACTCAACCTTATCATTCCCAGTCTCAAGCTCCACAACATCAAAACACTCTCTAATATAGAGAGCCACACCATCACCCCTTCTGTGCTGCCTGTCCCTTCTGAAGAGACTATAGCCAGTAATTGCAGCACTCCAGTCATGGGGGTTGCTGAGGGTCGAGGAAGAGCAGGTGCCAATCGCTACCACGACTGTACACTGGCAGCAATATCGCACCAACCGAGACTCCCTGATTCCCATCCATAAGCTAATTTGTCAACTGAAGAACCAAGGAGTGATCAGCAAGACTCATTCACCTTTTAATAGTCCCATATGGCCAGTACGAAAGTCTAATGGTGAGTGGAGACTAACAGTGGACTATTGTGGCCTGAATGAAGTCACGCCACCACTGAGTGCTGCAGTGCCGGACATGCTAGAACTCCAGTATGAACTGGAATCAAAGACAGCCACGTGGTATGCCACAATTGATATCGCTAATGCATTTTTCTCCATCCCTTTAGCAGCAGAATGCAGGCCACAGTTTGCTTTTCCTTGGAGGGGTGCCCAATACACCTGGAAACTGGCTGCCCCAGGGGTGTAAACACAGCCCTACCATTTGCCATGGACCGATCCAGTCTGCGCTGGAACAGGGGGAAGCTCCTGACCATCTGCAGTACATCGATGACATCATTGTGTGGGGTGACACAGCAGAGGAAGTTTTTGAGAAAGGGAAGAAAATAGTCCAAATCCTTCTGAAGGATGGTTTTGCCATAAAACAAAATAAAGACAAAGGACATGCATGAGAGATCCAGTTCTTAGGAATAAAATGCCAAGATGGACGTTGTCAAATCCCAGTGGATGTGATCAACAAAATAACAGTGATGTCTCCTCCAACTTGCAAAAAAGGAAACACAAACTTTCCTAGGTGTCGTGGGGTTTTGGAGAATGCACATTCCAAATTACAGTCTGATTGTAAACCCGCTCTACCAAGTAACCCCTAAGAAGAATGATTTCAAATCGGGCCCTGAGCAACGACAAGCCTTTGAACAAATTAAGCAGGAAATAGTTCATGCAGTAGCCCTTGGGCCAGTCCGAACAGGACCAGATGTAGAGAATGTGCTCTACACTGCAGCCAGGGAGAATGGCCCCACCTGGAGCCTCTGGCAGAAAGAGCCTAGGGAAACTCGAGGTCAACCCCTAGGGTCTGGGAGTCGGGGATACAGAGGATCTGAGGCCCACTACACTCCAACCGAAAAAGAGATATTGGCAGCATATGAAGGAGTTCGATCTGCTTTGGAAGTGGTTGGTACTGAAGCACAGCTCCTTCTGGCATCCTGACTGCCAGTACTAGGCTGGATGTTCAAAGGAAGGGTCCCCTCTACATATCATGCAACTGGTGCTACATGGAGTAAGTGGGTTGCACTGATTGCTCAGCGGGCTCGGATAGGAAAACCCAGTTGCCCAGGAATCTTGGAAATTATTATGGACTGGCCAGACTGTTCATTGATGGGTCCTGTCATACTGTGGGAAAACATCGGAGATGGAAGGCTGCTGTATGGAGTCCTACATGACGAGTCCTACATGACGAGGCTGCTGAGGGAGAAGGTGAATCGAGTCAGTTTGCAGAAGTGAAAGCTATCCAGCTGGCTTTAGATATTGCTGAACAAGAAAAGTGGCCAGTTCTCTATCTCTGTACTGATTCATGGATGGTAGCAAATGCCCTGTGGGGGTGGTTACAGCAATGGAAGCAGAACAACTGGCTGCGCAGGGGCAAGCCCGTCTGGGCTGCTGCATTGTGGCAAGATATTGCTGCCCGGTTAGAGAACCTGGTTGTAAAGGTACGCCACGTAGATGCTCATGTGCCCAAGAGTCGGGCTACTGAAGAACATCAAAACAACCAGCAGGTGGATCAGGCTGCCAAGACTGAAGTGGCTCAGGTCGACCTGGACTGGCAACATAAAGGTGAATTATTTATAGCTCGATGGGCCCATGACACCTCAGGCCATCAACGTACAGATGCAACATACAGATGGGCTCGTGATCGAGGGGTGGACCTGACCATGGACACTATAGCACAGGTTATTCATGATTGTGAAACATGTGCTGCAATCAAGCAAGCCAAACGGTCAAAGCCTCTTTGGTATGGAGGGCGATGGCTGAAATATAAATATGGAGAGGCCTGGCAGACTGATTACATTACACTCCCTCAAAGCCGCAATGGCAAGTGCCACATACTTACAATGGTGGAAGCAACCACCGGATGGCTGGAAACATATCCTGTGCCCCATGCCACTGCCCAGAACACTATCCTGGGCCTTGAAAAGCAAGTCCTATGGCAACATGGCACCCCAGAAAGAATTGAGTCAGACAATGGGACTCATTTTCAAAACAACCTTATAGACACTTGGGCCAAAGAACATGGTATTGAGTGGGTGTATCACATCCCCTATCATGCACCAGCCTCCGGGAAAGTTGAACGATACAATGGACTGTTAAAGACTACACTGAAAGCGATGGGTGCTGGGACATTCAAAAATTGGGATACGCATTTGGCAAAGGCCACCTGGTTAGTCAATACTAGGGGATCTGCCAACCGAGCTGGACCTGCCCAATCAAACCTATTACGTACTGTAGAAGCGGATAAAGTTCCTGTAGTGTACATAAGAAACTTGCTGGGTAATACTGTGCTACTCCTGCCTCAGGAAAAGGCAAACCCATTCGTGGGATTGCTTTTGCTCAGGGACCTGGATGCACTTGGTGGGTAATGCAAAAGAATGGGGAGGTCCGGTGTGTATCTCAAGGGGATTTAATACTGGGTGAGAATAGCCCATGAGTTGAATTGTATTATGTAAGTTATTATATAATACTGTATGTCATCACTACCATGATTGCTATATGTCAATGTTCTATTAATGGTATCACAGTAACAGCCACACAGATAATAATGAATGGATTTTGATAGAAATGGACAAGCACATAGATGTGATGGAATGAGAACAGGCTTCAACGTGTGACAATCCAACATCACACACCATCTCTTCTGCCCTGAAAGACTGATGTGACAGATGGAGCCCAAAGTCAGTCACGGACTGTGCAAACTCAGTGGACATTCTATATACCATAGATGAAAATGGTGATTAATTAGAATGTATTGGAAAGGGTGTAACCTGAGCATGACATAAATGGTATGGAATAAGGGGTGGATATATGCCCTGGTTTCAGATAGGATAGAGTTAATTTTCCTCCTAGTAGCTAGTAGGGTGCTATGTTTTGGATTAGGATGAGAAGAGTGTTGATAGCACGCTGATGTTTTAATTGTTGCAGAGAAGTGCTTAGACTAAGCCGAGGACTTTTCAGCTTCTCGCTCTGTCCTGCCAGTGGGCAGGCTAGGGGTGCAGTAGGAGCTGGGAGGGGACAGACCCAGGACAGCTGACCCAAACTGGCCAAAGGGGTATTCCATATCATCTAACGTCATGCTAAACAACATGTAGGGGTGGCTAGCCGGGGTGGGGATGCTGGCTGCTCAGGGATAGGCTAGACATCGGTCAGCGGGTGGTGAGCAATCGATTGTGCACCACTTGTTTCATACACATTAATATTAGTAGTACTATTATCATTCTTCTTATTCTTCTTATTCTTCTTATTCTTCTTATTAATATTATTAATATTATTATTTTCCTATCTTAATAAATTGTCTCTATCACACAGGCTTATTTTTCGCATTTCTCAACCTCAACCCAGAGAGGCAGGGGGGAGGGTAGACGAACGGCTGTGTGGTGCTTACCTGCCGGCCAAGTTAAATTATGACAAAAGGCAAGGCTACCCCTCACACATCCCTGCTGACATACATGTGGACTCGTAGCTGACTTGTATCACTGAGAAAAGAAGGCACATTTAAAGAAGCATGCTCGAGCCATGAGTGCCCCAGAACTTCATACCCCTTAAGTACAGTTCCGATGCACAGGCCACTTGTTCTCTCACATTCCCTGCGAAGAGCAGGAACAGTCCACCTTGTTGTCTTGAAATGCGCACATACCCCCTCCCCAAAACTGACAGCTAAACCTCTTCCACTCCCCAGATTTACAGGTGCAGGCCCATTTGCTTCTGCGTAATGTGCTGTGGAGCACCTGCTCCAAAAGAACCTGTTCCAAAAGAACCCTGGTGTCTGTGTGGTCAGTACGCCACAAATAGCACCCGAAGCAGGGACCTGAAGAACAGGAACAGGGACCTGAAGAACAGGAACAGGGACAGGCTAACAGAACAGGGACAAAACCAAAAAAGGAATGAATAGGGACAGGCTAGCAGAACAGGGACCAGGACAGGAACAGGGACATTGATTGCCTCATAAAGATAGGTTCGGCCGAACTCAGCAAACCGCTCAAAGAAGCTTGTACTGAAAGTCACTGGAAATAGATGCACTGGAGCTGGAAAGAGACTCGTATAGACAGTCACTGGAAATAGGCGCACTGGAGCTGGAAAGAGGCTCGTATCGAAAGTCGCTGGAAATAGGTGCACCCGAGCTGGAAAGAGGCTCGTGTAGAAAGTCGCTGGAAATAGGCGCACCCGAGCTGCAAAGAAGCTCAAGCTGAGAGAAGCAGACCAACGTACACAACTGCCCCTCACTGGCTGAAGGTAAGCAGTTGCACGCTATGGGGAATCATATGTCCTTAGAAACAAAAAATGTCCTGGTAACCTTACAGTTTGTTCCCTTCATTACGAATCAGACAGTTTATGATCCTGAAACATGGGACCAAAAAGGAGTGGGACTTTGCTACTAAAAACGACAAGGTTGCGGTGGGATTGCTCGGCACCTGGCAATAAGTCTCTGAGGCCTTAAAGAGCCATGTGGGACCCCGATCAGAAACGTATGATTTGTCAGATAGCGAGGGAGCTGCGGGCTCGTTTACTGATCTGCCTGCTATGCCATCGTGCCCCCCCCCCCCCCTCCCCCCCGCCGCTGCTACAGCCAACGCAGGCCTTTGCTGTTACACCCCCTGGTGACCTGAACGTTCCTTTTGATCCAGGCCCTACAGGCCCTGAAAAGGAGCTGGATCTGTTTCCCTTCAATCTGGGAGGAATAGGATACATAAGGCGCGAAGGCCAAGTTGCTTAACAACTTAAAGCGAGACATATTGTTCCCACGACTAGCCCTGGAACTCGCTGGCGTTTGTAATCAAGGAAAGGAATGGAAAATGGAGACTGTTACATGATCTGAGAAAAAATAATGAAGTCATGGAAGATATGGGAGCACTTCAACCAGGATTACCATCTCCAACTATGCTCCCCCAGTCATGGACATTAATAGTAATAGACTTAAAGGATTGTTTGTTAAACACGTGCCAGAGTTCAGAAAACTTTGCTATGTTTATGTTTCAATTGATACCTTTTCTGATTGTATTTTTGCATCTGTTCATGCAGGGGAAAAGGCAAAGGATGTGTGTAAACATCTTCTGTCAGCTTTTGTGAAATTAAGAGTTCCAAAAATGATGAAAACAGATAATGGGCCAGGATATGGGACCCATTCAACCCACTTTTTTTTCAACAGTGGAGTATTCAACAACTGACAGGTATACCTCATTCTCCCTACGGGTCAAGCAATTATTGAACAGGCCCATGGTACCCTAAAAGCTATGCTTATAAAACAAAAAAGGGGGAGTAGGGGTGTGACCCCCAGGAAAAAATATCTAAAGCATGCTATGTTCTTAAATTTTTTAATCAATGGACAGAGGAAGGTCCTTGCATCTGTCCATGCAGGAGAAAAAGCGACAGACAGATCTGGGAGACAGATCTGGGAGAAACTCAGTTAAAGAAAGGGCACAAGTCATGGTAAAAAAAATTAAAGCACCAATCACTGGAAAAGGCCCTACACTCTAATAACTTGGGGCCGAGGTTGTGTTTGTGTTTTAACAGGAGCTGGTCCTAGATGGGTGTCAGCATGATGGGTCCATCTGACCGTCTCATCATCTGCCTTAACACGATCACAGCACTCTCCTCCGTGGTTTGTACTCCAGCTAAAACAACCTCTGGGAGGGTCCTGCTGGCATATGCAGGACCCACAAACAAGGATGCCAGGAGCTGGAGGGGCAGCCAGAGCCCCCCCAGCTGGGCAGCACTCAGTGCCTGCCTCTCCTAGGGATGTGGTTACAAAGTTTGTTAAAGATAGAATTAGTGTGAGAAACATCTCAAATAATTTTCTTCACACAGAATCTTCTGTGAAGCTATTTTATTCGTGATTGCAATGGCGGGCGTCCTGTCAATCAGGAGCACATTTTAGTAAACAAATCATAACCTTTTATTCCCTATTACCCGACACCTGATCACCTCCCCTGTTTCCTCATTGGCTGAGTACTACAGGTTCACAAGCTACTCGATGCTCCTCTATACCATATATGTACAATCTTTCTTTTTTCAATCCTTTAATTTCTCCTTACTTATGTTTTGAGAACTTGTGATCTTTGTTTTACTGTTCTCACACTGCTCATCCTGTTTTTCTCAAGCTTCTACCTTATTTTGGAACAGTGAGGCCTTCTACTGTTCACTTATCTACTTAGCATTTCTCCTTATTATGACTACACAACTACCTTGGAATACAGAAAATTAATTCTCTACTGAAAACACAACTTAGTTTCTCACATCAGTATGCCTGGTAGTTCTTCTCTGTGTTTTAGTTTGTGTTAATTTGAGTTAATAGCGCGTTTTTATGTTAATAAAGAAGGGGGAGATGCGGGAGTGTGGCCATGGGGGTCGACAAGCCCCATGGTTGGTGATAACATCAGACTCTTAACGATGAGGCCATCAGGAATGTAAAGAGTTTAGCGGGAACAAAGAAGGGTGATCCAAGAGATGCCTTGCCATCTCAGGTTGCTTGTTCTCCAGCCGTTAAGGCATGGAAGTTGCTGGGTGTTTGTAGTTGCTGGGCAAAGTTGTTGACCAATGAATAGTTAGTGGGAAAGTACTGCCATGGGGTGAATAGTATAAGGAGGGAGCCTGTCCTCAATATGGGGATGCAACATGGAGAATGAAGTTATGTCATCAATAAAGTAGCAGCAGTTACTGATCCTAAAAGAACCCTGGTGTCCATGTGGTCATTATGCCACAGCTGGCCACGCTCCTTTTAATGCATGCCAGGATCCCATTGGCCCTCTTGGCCACCAGGGCACACTGCTGGCTCATGGTCAACCTGTCATCCACCAAGACCCCCAGGTCCTTCTCCTCAGAGCTCCTCTCCAGCAGGTCATCCCCCAGCCTGTACTGATACGTCCGGTTGTTCCTTCCCAGGTGCAAGACTCTACACTTGCTCTTATTAAACCTCATTTGGTTTCTTCCTGTCCATCTCTCCAGCCAGTCCAGGTCTCGCTGAATGGCAGCACAGCCTTCTGGCATGTCAGCCACCCCTCCCAGCTTTGTGTCATCGGTGTACTTGCTGAGGACAGACACTATTCCCTCATCAAGGTCATCGATGAAGATGTTGAACAAGACCGGACCCAGCACTGACCCCTGGGGAACACCGCTACTCACAGGTCTCCAGCTGGACTCTACGCCGCCGATCACCACCCCCTGAGCTCGGCCAGTCAGCCAGTTCTCAACCCACCTTACTGTCCACTCCTCTATCCCATACTTTCTCAGCATTGCTAGCAGGATGTAATGGGAGAGAGTATCAAAAGCCTTGCTAAAGTCAAGGTAGATGACATCCACTGCTCTACCCCCATCTACTCAGCTGGTGATGCCATCATAGAAGGCAACGAGGCTGGTCGAGCACGACTTCCCCTTGGCGAATCCATGCTGACAACTCATAACATTCTTCTCTTCCAATTGCTTGGAGATGGCATCCAGAACAAGCTGTTCCAACACCTTTCCAGGGACAGAGGTGAGACTGACTGGCCTGTAGTTTCCCAGATCCTCCTTCTTGCCCTTCTTGAAGACCGGAGTGACATTGGCTATCCTCCAGTCTTTAGGCACCTCTCCTGTTCTCCAGGACCTTTCAAAGATGATAGAGAGAGGTTCGGTGATCACCTCTGCCAACTCCCTTAGCATATGTGGATGCATCCCATCGGGACCCATGGATTTGTGTGCGTTGAGCCCACTCAGACACTCCCGAGCCACTTTCTCATCAACCAGGGGGGAGCCCTCCATTTCTCGGACCCTTTCTCCTCCCTCCAGGGTCGAGGAGTCCTGCGGGGGAGTCCTTGAAGCAAAGACTGAAGCAAAGAAAGCATTCAGTATCTCCACATTCTCGGCATCTCCCATTACCAGGACACCCCCCTCATTCAGCAAGGGACCCACATTATCCTTAGTCTTCCTTTTAGTGTTTACATACTTTAAAAAACCCTTCTTATTATCCTTTATCTCTTTTGCAAGCCTAATCTCTAGGTGGGCTTTAGCCTTCCTCGTCGCGTCCCTGCAGGTCTTGACAACACTTCTATACTCCTCCCAAGAGGACAGGCCCTTTTTCCACATTTCATAGACCTTCCTCTTTCTTTTGATCTTGTCGATGAGCTCCTTTCTCATCCACGCAGGTTTCCTGCCCCCCTTCCCCGATTTCCCTACTCCCAGGGATGCACCGATCCTGAGCTTGGAAGAAGTGCTGTTTAAATGTTGCCCAGCTCTCAAAAGCACCCTTGCCTTCTAGCAACCTAGCCAATGAGATACCCCCAAGCAGGTCCCAGAAAAAGACAAAGTTGGCTCTCCGAAAGTCCAGGGTAGCAATCCTGCTTTCAGCCTTACTTCCACCAGGTTCCATCTTGAACTCCACCATCTCATTGTTGCTGCATCCCAAGCTGCCCCCAATTTTCAAATCCCTAACAATTATCCTAACAAGCTCGTCCTTGTTGGTAAGGACAAGGTCCAGAAGCACCCACTGCCTCGTCGGCTCCTCCACCACCTGCGTCAGAAAATTATCATCGATGCATTGTAGAAACCATTTGGACTGTGTGTACCTGGCCGAGTCGCTTGCCCAACAGATGTCTGGATAATTGAAGTCCCCCATGACAACCAGTGCCTGGGATCGTGAGGCTACTACCAGCTGCTTGTAGAAGGCTTAATCGACCTCCTGCTCCTGCTCTGGTGACCTGTAGTACAGCCCGACAAAAGTGTTCCCCATACCAATCAATCGCCAATGAGAGAAAGCTTAGGAGAAAGTTTGCTTGGAAAAACCGCCAAAAAGGGAAACATGCTGCTCAGCAGTGGGGAGTGAGGAGGAAAAAGTGTGAGAAACAGCTGTGCAAAAGCTAAGGTGAGAGATGGAGAGGGAGTAAGGGGGGGAAGGAAGGGTTTGGAGGGGCAGGACGAGCAAGAGGGGGAGCAGGGGGAGGAACAGGAGGAGGAGCAGGAGGAGGAGGAAGAGCAGGGGGTGGTTCTGGCGCCAGAAACAAACTTTTAATGCAGCGCAGCCCATGGAAGAGAGCATGCCGGAGCAGGTCGATGTGTCCTGAGGGAAGCTGAAGGCCCCCGAGAGCACGCGCAACAGCCTGCACGGCACCGTGCATGGGCCAAGTAAGCCGTCCTCCACAGCCTGCTGCTCTGGCAGCTTTGGAGTCTCTTTTTAGCAAGTTTCCTATCAAAAGAGCCCCTGCAGAGTCTGGGACTTTGAGCCCTGTTGTTAGGTTGCTGCACACTCTTTGATGCTGTGGAGGCTTGGGCAAGTTGGCCCCGGCATCTTCAGTATTATGTGTGGCTTTAAGGCATGGAAGGCAAGGCTACCCCTCACACATCCCTGCTGAACTACTTGCGGACTCGTAGCTGACTTGTATCACTGAGAAAAGAAGGCACATTTAAAGAAGCGTGCTCGAGCTATCAGTGCCCCAGAACTTCATACCCCTTAAGTACAGTCCCGATGCACAGGCCACTTGTTCTCTCACATTCCCTGCAAAGAGCAGGAAGAGTCCACCTTGTTGTCTTGAAATGCGCACATACCCCCTCCGCAAAACTGGCAGCTAAACCCCTTCCACTCCCCAAATTTACAGTTGCAGGCCCGTTTGCTTCTGCGTGATGTGCTGTGGAGCACCTGCTACCACTTGTCCAGTGAGAACGTGAGCACTGCAAGAGGTGCAGATGCTGCTTCTGCTGCTAGCTCAGCTCTACAGTGCCACGGCTGCAGCCTGAAGTTCTTCCCAGCCACCAGCTGGAGACGCTGGGCATACAGCGCATGGCAGGGCGGGGAAAGGGCCGTTTGTGAAGGGCAGGACTACGCTGCTGAGTGGCCCTCCTGCAGGTGGGATGGGCCATGTCACACAATCCCTCCCACCCACCCGCAGTGGCGGGCACCATTTTGTTTCATTCCGCATTCCACAGTGAGGAGCCGCCATTTTGTGAAAGGACCCAACCCACCTGTTTTCGTACCGCTCCCTGATTGGCTTAGCCAGCTTTGTATTTAAAACCCTGTCATCTTCTCATTCCTCCCTCTGATTGGCTGCCTGCTTCCAGACCGGGAAGGTCTCACATGTAGGAATATATACGTTTCTGTAGAGCTATGCCGGGTGTTTGCCAAGGCGCTGGCACTGGGGGCTGCTGGTGGGCTCTGAGAAGAAGCCAGTATCGGCCCCATGCATGCTGACACAGGCGGTTCTAGCGGCACTGCCGCAGGGGAGGGCAGAGCGTGGCAGCCAAGAAGGCGGTGCCTTAGGAGAAAGGTTGCTTGAAAAGGACCGCCAAAAAGGGCAGCATGCTGCTAAGCAGTAGGAAGTGAGGAGGAAAAAGCATGACAAAGAGCTCTGCATAGGCTAAGGTGAGAGTCGGAGCGGCAGTAATGGGGGGAGGAATGGTTTGGAGGTTCAGGACGAGCAAGAGTTGAGCAGGGGGAGGAACAGGAGGAGGAGCAGGAGGAGGAGGAAGAGCAGGGGGTGGTTCTGGCGCCAGAAACAAACTTTTAATGCAGCGCAGCCCATGGAAGAGAGCACACCGGAGCAGGTCGATGTGTCCTGAGGGAAGCTGCAGCCCCCCGAGAGTATGCACAAGAGCCAGCAGGGCGGCGTGCATGGGTAAAGCAAGCCGTCCTCCACAGCCTGCTGCTCTGGCAGCTTTGGAGTTTCTTTTTAGCAAGTGTCCCATCAGAAAAGCCCCTGCAGAGTCTGGGCCTTTGAGCCCTGTTGTTAGGTTGCTGCACGCTCTTTGATGCTGTGGACGCTTGGGTAAGTTTGGCCCTGGCATCTTCAGTATAAAGTGTGGTTTAAGGCATGGAAAGCAAGTCTACCCCTCACATATCCTTGCTGACATACTTGTGCACTCGTAGCTGACTTGTATCACTGAGAAAAGAAGGCACATTTAAAGAAGCATGCTCGAGCCATGAGTGCCCCAGAACTTCATACCCCTTAAGTACAGTCCCGATGCACAGGCCACTTGTTCTCTCACATTCCCTGCGAAGAGCAGGAAGAGTCCACCTTGTTGTCTTGAAATGCGCACATGCCCCCTCCCCAAAACTGACAGCTAAACCCCTTCCACTCCCCAAATTTACAGGTGCAGGCCCGTTTGCTTCTGCGTGATGTGCTGTGGAGCACCTGCTACCACTTGTCCAGTGAGATCGCGAGCACTTCAGCAGGCGCAGATGCTGCTTCTTCTGCTAGCGCAGCTCCACAGTGCCCCAAAAGGGCCATTTGTGAAGGGCAGGACTACGCTGCTGAGTGGCCATCCTAGATTTGGGATGGGCCAGGACCGGGTACCGAGTATCGGCAATGTAAGCTGTCCTCCACAGCCTGCTGCTCTGGCAGCTTTACAATTTGTTTTTAGCAAGTATCCCATTGGAAAAGCTCCTTCAGAGTCTGGGCTGGGTCTGTCTGGGACAGAGTCACCTTTCCCTTCATCAACCCACACAGTTCTGTGCTCTGCACTCCTAGCTGGAACAGCACTGTTATCACTCCAGTGTTGTGTCTATTGCTGCATAGTACTGGCACAGCATCAGGACTCCCTCCAAGCCCCCAGGAGCCAGCAGGCTGGGGGTGGGCAAGTGATGGGGAGGGGACATCGCCAGGCAGCTGACCTAAATCAACCAAAGGGGTATTCCATAACACATGATGTCACACTCAGCAATAAAAGGGGGAGCTCCTGTGTGGGAGGGGACTGTCCTCCCAAACAACTGTTACACGTTTTGAGGCCCTCCTTCCCAGGACGTAGCTGAACATTGCTCGTTGATGGGAAGTACAGAATAATTTTTTTTTTCATTTCTTTTTTTTTTTCCCCATTCCCTTTCCCTTTAATTAAATCATTCTGATCTCAAACCTCGAGCTCTTTGTATCGTATTTTCTCCCCCTTCCTCTTTGAGGAGGGGGGAGTGAGAGAGCAGCCAATGTGGAACTCGGCTGCCCACCTGGGTAAAACCACCACAGCCTTTGAGCCTTGTTGTTGAGGTTGCTGCACGCTCTTTGATGCTGTGGACGCTTGGACAAGTTTGGCCCTGCATCTTCAGTATTATGTGTGGCTTTAAGCCATTGAAGGCAAGGCTCACCCCTCACACATCCCTGCTGAACTACTTGGGGACTTGTACCTGAGTGAGAATCCTTGAATCCTTAAGGTTGGAAAAGATCTCCAGGATCTTCTAGTCCAAACGTCCCCTTACCACCAATATTAGTCACTGAACCGTGTCCCTAAGCTCCGCAACGAACCTTATGAACCTTTGCTTAAACACCCCCAGGGACAGTGACTCCACCACTTCTCTGGGCAACCCATTCCAATGCCTAACCACTCTTTCTGAGAAGAAGCTTCTCCTAATTTCCAAACTGAACCTCCCTATGCAAAACTTGAGGCCATGCCCTCTTGTCCTGTGTCTAGTCATTTGTGAGAAGAGGCCGACCCCCAGTTCACCACAAGTTCCTTTCAGGTAGTTGTAGAGAGCAATAAGGGCTCCCCTGAGCCTCCTCTTCTCCAGACTAAACAACCCCATTTTCCTCAGCCACTCCTCATAAGACTTGTGTTCCAGACCCTTCACCAACTTGGTAGTCTTTCTCTGGATATGCTCCTGGGCCTCAATGTCTTTCTCATACTGAGGGGCCCCAAACTGAATGCAGTACTCGAGGTTCGGCCTCACCAGAACTGAGTACAGGGGGATGATTACCTCCCTGGTCCTTCTGGCTACACTATTCCTAATACAAGCCAGGATGCCGTTGGCCTTCTTGGCCACCTAGACACGCTGCTGGCTCATGTTCAGGATAGCATTGACAAACACCCCCACAGTCTTTTCCTCTGCACAGCTTTCCAGCCACTCTGCCCCAAGCCTGCAGCATTGCATGGGGTGTTGTGACCAAAGCACAGGATCTGGCATTTAGCCATGTTGAACCTCATCCCATTGGCCTCTGCCCATCGATCCAACCTGTCCAGGTCCCTCTGCAGGGCCTTCATACCCTCCAGCAGATCGACACTTACCCCCAACTTGGTGGCGTCTGCAAACTTACTAAGAGTGCACTCAATTCCCTCATCTAAATCCTCAATAAAGATGTTAAAGAGGATGGGCCCCAACACCGACCCCTAGGGAACACCACTGGTGACCGGTCACCAGCTGGACTTAACTCCATTCACCACCTCACCCTGGGTCCGGCCTGCTGGACGATTTTTAACCCAGCCAAGAGTGTACCTGTCCAAGCCATGGGCTGCCAGCTTCTCCAGGAGAATAATGTGGTAGACCGTGTCAAGGGCTTTGCTGACATCTAGGTAGGCTACAGCAACAGCCTTTCCCTCATCTGCCAAGTGGGTTACTGGTCGTAGAAGGAGATGAGGTTGGTCGGGCAGGTCTTGCCTTTCATGAACCCATGCTGGCTGGGCCTGATCCCCTGGTAGTCTTGCACATCCTGGGTGATTGCTCTCATGATGATATGTTCCCTAACATTTTCCAGCACCGAGGTCAAGCTGACAGGCCTGTAGTTCCCTGGATCCTCCTTACGGTCCTTCTCATAGATGGGCGTCATGTTAGAAAGTCTCCATTCAACTGGCACCTCTCTGGTTGACCATGACCACTGAGAGATGATGGAAAGCAGCTTAACATTCACGTCTGCCAGCTCCCTCAGCACCCTCGGGTGGATCCCATCTGACCCCATGAACTTGTGACAGTCCAGGTGGAGTAGCAGGTCTCTTACTCTTTCCACCTGAATCGTGGGAGGTTTCTTCTGCTCCCTATCCCAGATTTCCAGGTCAGGAAGCTGAGTACCCTGAGGATAACTGGTCTGACTATTCAAGGCAGATGTAAAGAAGGCATTGAGAATCTCAGCCTCTTCCTTATCCCCAGTAGTCATGTTCCCCCCCACATCCAGTAAAGGATGGAGATTCTCCTTCGCCCTCCTCTTCCTGTTAAGATGTTTGTAAAAACATTTTTTTTGTTGTCTTTTACCACAATGGCCAGGCTGAGCTCAGGCTGGCTTTAGCCTTTCTGATTGTTTTCCTGCATATGCTAGCAACTTCCTTGTAGTCTCCCCGAGTTGCCTGACCCTTCTTCCACTGGACATAAACTCTCTTTTTCTCCATGAGACTCAGCAAAAGTTCCCTGTTCAGCCAGGCCACTCTTCTCTACTGCCAGCTCATCTTATGGCACGCGAGGACAGTCTGCTCCTACACCTTTAAGACGTCCTTCCTGAGAAGCATCCAGCCTTACTGAACCCCTCTGTCCTGCAGGACTGACTCCCAAGTGACCCTGCCTAGCAGTGTCCTGAACAGTTCAAAGCCTGCCCTCAAAAAGTCCAAGGTAGCAGTTTTAATGACCCCCCTCCTGACTTCACCGAGGATAGAGAACCCTACCATTTCATGGTCACACTGCACAGCACAGCACATCTGCCACCTGTCCTTCTCTGTTCATGAACAGTAAGTCTAGAGGGGACCACCCTCCACCCCCTTCGGTAGGTTCAATAGCTAGCTGTGTCGATAAGCTATCTTCCACACACTGCAGAAACCTTCCAGACTGGCTGTACTGTTCCTCTTGGCTGTACTGTATTTCAAGCCTATGTCCAGGAAGTAGAAGTCCGCCAGTGGAATAGTTGCTGGTGAATGCAGGACTTCTGCCAGCTGCTTGTAGAATGGCACGTGTCCCTTCATCCTGCATTGGCAGAACATAACAGAGCAAGACCAGGATGTCTAACTTTTTGGAATACCCCCTGATTCTTACCCACAGGGAATCAAACTTCTCATCCCCACTGGCTAGCTCTGTAATGTTGAAACACTCTCTAAGATACAGAATCATGCCAACAGCCCTCCTTGTTGCCTATTTGTTCTCAAGAGCTTATAGCCATCCAATTCAGCACTAGACTTGTCAGGGAGGTCCCTCCGTCTTTCAGTGATGACTTAATGCACTCAGGAAAGACAGCCCATAGACATAAGTTCCATGAGCGATCAGTACTACAGCAGTTTAGGAGGGCAAAAACAAAAGTGCAAAATGCTGCATTTAGTGAAAGCTGCAATTTTGTGAAAGGACCCAAAACACCTGTTTTTTAAAACTCTCTGATTGGCTTAGCGACCTTTGTTTTTACAACCCTGATGTGTCCTCAGAGAAGCTGCAGCCCAAAGAGAGCACACAAAAGAGCCTGCAGGGCACCGTGCATGGGCAACGCAAGGCTACCCCTCATGCATCCCTGCTGACATACGTGCGGAGCGCTAGCTGACGTTTATCAATAAGAAAAGAATGCTGACACAGCCCGTTCTAGCGGCACTGCCGCAGCAGGGGAGGGCAGAGCCTGGCAGCCAAGAAGGCGGTGCCTTAGGAGAGAGGTTGCTTGGAAAGGACTGCCAAAAAGGGCAACATGCTGCTCAGCAGTGGGGAGTGAGGACGAAGAAGTGTGAGAAACAGCTGTGCAAAGCCTAAGGTGAGACTTGGAGCAGGAGTAAGGAAGGAGAGGAAGGGTTTGGAGGGGCAGGACGAGCAAGAGGTGGAGCAGGAGGAGGAACAGGAGGAGGAGCAGGAGGAGGAGGAAGAGCAGGGGGTGGTTCTGGCGCCAGAAACAAACTTTTAATGCAGCGCAGCCCATGGAAGAGAGCACGCCAGAGCAGGTCGATGTGTCCTGAGGGAAGCTGCAGCCCCCCGAGAGCACGCGCAACAGCCTGCACGGCACCGTGCATGGGCCAAGCAAGCCGTCCTCCACAGCCTGCTGCTCTGGCAGCTTTGGAGTCTCTTTTGAGCAAGTTTCCTATCAAAAGAGCCCCTGCAGAGTCTGGGCCTTTGAGCCCCGTTGTTAGGTTGCTGCACGCTCTTTGATGCTGTGGACGCTTGGGTAAGTTTGGCCCTGGCATCTTCAGTATTAAGTGTGGTTTAAGGCATGGAAAGCAAGGCTACCCCTCACATATCCCTGCTGACATACTTGTGCACTCGTAGCTGACTTGTATCACTGAGAAAAGAAGGCACATTTAAAGAAGCATGCTCGAGCCATGAGTGCCCCAGAACTTCATACCCCTTAAGTACAGTCCCGATGCACAGGCCACTTGTTCTCTCACATTCCCTGCGAAGAGCAGGAAGAGTCCACCTTGTTGTCTTGAAATGCACACATGCCCCCTCCCCAAAACTGACAGCTAAACCCCTTCCACTCCCCAAATTTACAGGTGCAGGCCCGTTTGCTTCTGCGTGATGTGCTGTGGAGCACCTGCTACCACTTGTCCAGTGAGATCGCGAGCACTTCAGCAGGCGCAGATGCTGCTTCTTCTGCTAGCGCAGCTCCACAGCGCCCCAAAAGGGCCATTTGTGAAGGGCAGGACTACGCTGCTGAGTGGCCATCCTAGATTTGGGATGGGCCAGGACCGGGTACCGAGTATCGGCAATGTAAGCTGTCCTCCACAGCCTGCTGCTCTGGCAGCTTTACAATTTGTTTTTAGCAAGTATCCCATTGGAAAAGCTCCTTCAGAGTCTGGGCTGGGTCTGTCTGGGACAGAGTCACCTTTCCCTTCATCAACCCACACAGTTCTGTGCTCTGCACTCCTAGCTGGAACAGCACTGTTATCACTCCAGTGTTGTGTCTATTGCTGCATAGTACTGGCACAGCATCAGGACTCCCTCCAAGCCCCCAGGAGCCAGCAGGCTGGGGGTGGGCAAGTGATGGGGAGGGGACATCGCCAGGCAGCTGACCTAAATCAACCAAAGGGGTATTCCATAACACATGATGTCACACTCAGCAATAAAAGGGGGAGCTCCTGTGTGGGAGGGGACTGTCCTCCCAAACAACTGTTACACGTTTTGAGGCCCTCCTTCCCAGGACGTAGCTGAACATTGCTCGTTGATGGGAAGTACAGAATAATTTTTTTTTTTCATTTCTTTTTTTTTTTCCCCATTCCCTTTCCCTTTAATTAAATCATTCTGATCTCAAACCTCGAGCTCTTTGTATCGTATTTTCTCCCCCTTCCTCTTTGAGGAGGGGGGAGTGAGAGAGCAGCCAATGTGGAACTCGGCTGCCCACCTGGGTAAAACCACCACAGCCTTTGAGCCTTGTTGTTGAGGTTGCTGCACGCTCTTTGATGCTGTGGACGCTTGGACAAGTTTGGCCCTGCATCTTCAGTATTATGTGTGGCTTTAAGCCATTGAAGGCAAGGCTCACCCCTCACACATCCCTGCTGAACTACTTGGGGACTTGTACCTGAGTGAGAATCCTTGAATCCTTAAGGTTGGAAAAGATCTCCAGGATCTTCTAGTCCAAACGTCCCCTTACCACCAATATTAGTCACTGAACCGTGTCCCTAAGCTCCGCAACGAACCTTATGAACCTTTGCTTAAACACCCCCAGGGACAGTGACTCCACCACTTCTCTGGGCAACCCATTCCAATGCCTAACCACTCTTTCTGAGAAGAAGCTTCTCCTAATTTCCAAACTGAACCTCCCTATGCAAAACTTGAGGCCATGCCCTCTTGTCCTGTGTCTAGTCATTTGTGAGAAGAGGCCGACCCCCAGTTCACCACAAGTTCCTTTCAGGTAGTTGTAGAGAGCAATAAGGGCTCCCCTGAGCCTCCTCTTCTCCAGACTAAACAACCCCATTTTCCTCAGCCACTCCTCATAAGACTTGTGTTCCAGACCCTTCACCAACTTGGTAGTCTTTCTCTGGATATGCTCCTGGGCCTCAATGTCTTTCTCATACTGAGGGGCCCCAAACTGAATGCAGTACTCGAGGTTCGGCCTCACCAGAACTGAGTACAGGGGGATGATTACCTCCCTGGTCCTTCTGGCTACACTATTCCTAATACAAGCCAGGATGCCGTTGGCCTTCTTGGCCACCTAGACACGCTGCTGGCTCATGTTCAGGATAGCATTGACAAACACCCCCACAGTCTTTTCCTCTGCACAGCTTTCCAGCCACTCTGCCCCAAGCCTGCAGCATTGCATGGGGTGTTGTGACCAAAGCACAGGATCTGGCATTTAGCCATGTTGAACCTCATCCCATTGGCCTCTGCCCATCGATCCAACCTGTCCAGGTCCCTCTGCAGGGCCTTCATACCCTCCAGCAGATCGACACTTACCCCCAACTTGGTGGCATCTGCAAACTTACTAAGAGTGCACTCAATTCCCTCATCTAAATCCTCAATAAAGATGTTAAAGAGGATGGGCCCCAACACCGACCCCTAGGGAACACCACTGGTGACCGGTCACCAGCTGGACTTAACTCCATTCACCACCTCACCCTGGGTCCGGCCTGCTGGACGATTTTTAACCCAGCCAAGAGTGTACCTGTCCAAGCCATGGGCTGCCAGCTTCTCCAGGAGAATAATGTGGTAGACCGTGTCAAGGGCTTTGCTGACATCTAGGTAGGCTACAGCAACAGCCTTTCCCTCATCTGCCAAGTGGGTTACTGGTCGTAGAAGGAGATGAGGTTGGTCGGGCAGGTCTTGCCTTTCATGAACCCATGCTGGCTGGGCCTGATCCCCTGGTAGTCTTGCACATCCTGGGTGATTGCTCTCATGATGATATGTTCCCTAACATTTTCCAGCACCGAGGTCAAGCTGACAGGCCTGTAGTTCCCTGGATCCTCCTTACGGTCCTTCTCATAGATGGGCGTCATGTTAGAAAGTCTCCATTCAACTGGCACCTCTCTGGTTGACCATGACCACTGAGAGATGATGGAAAGCAGCTTAACATTCACGTCTGCCAGCTCCCTCAGCACCCTCGGGTGGATCCCATCTGACCCCATGAACTTGTGACAGTCCAGGTGGAGTAGCAGGTCTCTTACTCTTTCCACCTGAATCGTGGGAGGTTTCTTCTGCTCCCTATCCCAGATTTCCAGGTCAGGAAGCTGAGTACCCTGAGGATAACTGGTCTGACTATTCAAGGCAGATGTAAAGAAGGCATTGAGAATCTCAGCCTCTTCCTTATCCCCAGTAGTCATGTTCCCCCCCACATCCAGTAAAGGATGGAGATTCTCCTTTGCCCTCCTCTTCCTGTTAAGATGTTTGTAAAAACATTTTTTTTGTTGTCTTTTACCACAATGGCCAGGCTGAGCTCAGGCTGGCTTTAGCCTTTCTGATTGTTTTCCTGCATATGCTAGCAACTTCCTTGTAGTCTCCCCGAGTTGCCTGACCCTTCTTCCACTGGACATAAACTCTCTTTTTCTCCATGAGACTCAGCAAAAGTTCCCTGTTCAGCCAGGCCACTCTTCTCTACTGCCAGCTCATCTTATGGCACGCGAGGACAGTCTGCTCCTACACCTTTAAGACGTCCTTCCTGAGAAGCATCCAGCCTTACTGAACCCCTCTGTCCTGCAGGACTGACTCCCAAGTGACCCTGCCTAGCAGTGTCCTGAACAGTTCAAAGCCTGCCCTCAAAAAGTCCAAGGTAGCAGTTTTAATGACCCCCCTCCTGACTTCACCGAGGATAGAGAACCCTACCATTTCATGGTCACACTGCACAGCACAGCACATCTGCCACCTGTCCTTCTCTGTTCATGAACAGTAAGTCTAGAGGGGACCACCCTCCACCCCCTTCGGTAGGTTCAATAGCTAGCTGTGTCGATAAGCTATCTTCCACACACTGCAGAAACCTTCCAGACTGGCTGTACTGTTCCTCTTGGCTGTACTGTATTTCAAGCCTATGTCCAGGAAGTAGAAGTCCGCCAGTGGAATAGTTGCTGGTGAATGCAGGACTTCTGCCAGCTGCTTGTAGAATGGCACGTGTCCCTTCATCCTGCATTGGCAGAACATAACAGAGCAAGACCAGGATGTCTAACTTTTTGGAATACCCCCTGATTCTTACCCACAGGGAATCAAACTTCTCATCCCCACTGGCTAGCTCTGTAATATTGAAACACTCTCTAAGATACAGAATCATGCCAACAGCCCTCCTTGTTGCCTATTTGTTCTCAAGAGCTTATAGCCATCCAATTCAGCACTAGACTTGTCAGGGAGGTCCCTCCGTCTTTCAGTGATGACTTAATGCACTCAGGAAAGACAGCCCATAGACATAAGTTCCATGAGCGATCAGTACTACAGCAGTTTAGGAGGGCAAAAACAAAAGTGCAAAATGCTGCATTTAGTGAAAGCTGCAATTTTGTGAAAGGACCCAAAACACCTGTTTTTTAAAACTCTCTGATTGGCTTAGCGACCTTTGTTTTTACAACCCTGATGTGTCCTCAGAGAAGCTGCAGCCCAAAGAGAGCACACAAAAGAGCCTGCAGGGCACCGTGCATGGGCAACGCAAGGCTACCCCTCATGCATCCCTGCTGACATACGTGCGGAGCGCTAGCTGACGTTTATCAATAAGAAAAGAATGCTGACACAGCCCGTTCTAGCGGCACTGCCGCAGCAGGGGAGGGCAGAGCCTGGCAGCCAAGAAGGCGGTGCCTTAGGAGAGAGGTTGCTTGGAAAGGACTGCCAAAAAGGGCAACATGCTGCTCAGCAGTGGGGAGTGAGGACGAAGAAGTGTGAGAAACAGCTGTGCAAAGCCTAAGGTGAGACTTGGAGCAGGAGTAAGGAAGGAGAGGAAGGGTTTGGAGGGGCAGGACGAGCAAGAGGTGGAGCAGGAGGAGGAACAGGAGGAGGAGCAGGAGGAGAAGGAAGAGCAGGGGGTGGTTCTGGCGCCAGAAACAAACTTTTAATGCAGCGCAGCCCATGGAAGAGAGCACGCCAGAGCAGGTCGATGTGTCCTGAGGGAAGCTGCAGCCCCCCGAGAGCACGCGCAACAGCCTGCACGGCACAGTGCATGGGCCAAGCAAGCCGTCCTCCACAGCCTGCTGCTCTGGCAGCTTTGGAGTCTCTTTTTAGCAAGTTTCCTATCAAAAGAGCCCCTGCAGAGTCTGGGCCTTTGAGCCCTGTTGTTAGGTTGCTGCACGCTCTTTGATGCTGTGGACGCTTGGGTAAGTTTGGCCCTGGCATCTTCAGTATTAAGTGTGGTTTAAGGCATGGAAAGCAAGGCTACCCCTCACATATCCCTGCTGACATACTTGTGCACTCGTAGCTGACTTGTATCACTGAGAAAAGAAGACACATTTAAAGAAGCATGCTCGAGCCATGAGTGCCCCAGAACTTCATACCCCTTAAGTACAGTCCCGATGCACAGGCCACTTGTTCTCTCACATTCCCTGCGAAGAGCAGGAACAGTCCACCTTGTTGTCTTGAAATGCGCACATACCCCCTCCCCAAAACTGACAGCTAAACCCCTTCCACTCCCCAAATTTACAGGTGCAGGCCCGTTTGCTTCTGCGTGATGTGCTGTGGAGCACCTGCTACCACTTGTCCAGTGAGATTGCGAGCACTTCAGCAGGCGCAGATGCTGCTTCTTCTGCTAGCGCAGCTCCTCAGCGCCCCAAAAGGGCCATTCGTGAAGGGCAGGACTACGCTGCTGAGTGGCCCTCCTGGATTTGGGATGGGCCAGAACATGAAATCCCTCCCACCCACCCGCAGTGGCGGGCACCATTTTGTTGCATTCCACATTCCACAGTGAGGAGCCGCCATTTTGTGAAAGGACCCAACCCACCTGTTTTCATACTGCTCCCTGATTGGCTTAGCCAGCTTTGTATTAAAACCCTGTCATCTTCTCATTCCTCCCTCTGATTGGGTGCCTCCTTCCAGACCGGGAACGTCTCACATGTAGGAATATATACATTTCTGTAGAGCTGTGCCGGGTGTATGCCCAGGTGCTGGCACCGGGGGCTGCTGGTGGCCTCTGAGAAGAAGCCGGTATCGGCCCCATGCATGCTGACACAGGCGGTTCTAGCGGCACTGCCGCAGGGGAGGGCAGAGCGTGGCAGCCAAGAAGGCGGTGCCTTAGGAGAAAGGTTGCTTGAAAAGGACCGCCAAAAAGGGCAGCATGCTGCTAAGCAGTAGGAAGTGAGGAGGAAAAAGCATGACAAAGAGCTCTGCATAGGCTAAGGTGAGAGTCGGAGCGGCAGTAATGGGGGGAGGAATGGTTTGGAGGTTCAGGACGAGCAAGAGTTGAGCAGGGGGAGGAACAGGAGGAGGAGCAGGAGGAGGAGGAAGAGCAGGGGGTGGTTCTGGCGCCAGAAACAAACTTTTAATGCAGCGCAGCCCGTGGAAGAGAGCACGCTGGAGCAGGTCGATGTGTCCTGAGGGAAGCTGCAGCCCCCCGAGAGCACGCACAAGAGCCTGCAGGGCAGCGTGCATGGGCCAAGCAAGCCGTCCTCCACAGCCTGCTGCTCTGGCAGCTTTGGAGTCTTTTTTTAGCAAGTGTCCCATCACAAGAGCCCCTGCAGAGTCTGGGCCTTTGAGCCCTGTTGTTAGGTTGCTGCACGCTCTTTGATGCTGTGGACGATTGGGTAAGTTTGGCCCTGGCATCTTCAGTATTATGTGTGGCTTTAAGGCATGGAAGGCAAGGCTCACACCTCACACATCCGTGCTGACATACTTGTGCACTCGTAGCTGACTTGTATCATTGAGAAAAGAAGGCACATTTAAAGAAGCATGCACGAGCCATGAGTGCCCCAGAACTTCATACCCCACAAGCACAGTCCCGATGCACAGGCCACTTGTTCTCTCACATTCCCTGCGAAGAGCAGGAACAGTCCACCTTCTTGTCTTGAAATGTGCACATACCCCCTCCCCAAAACTGACAGCTAAACCCCTTCCACTCCCCAAATTTACAGGTGCAGGCCCATTTGCTTCTGCGTGATGTGCTGTGGAGTACCTGCTGCCACTTGGCAAGACAGATCGCGAGCACTTCAGCAGGCGCACATGCTGCTTCTTCTGCTAGCTCAGCTCTACAGTGCCACGGCTGCAGCCTGAAGTTCTTCCCAGCCACCAGCTGGAGACGCTGGGCATACAGCGCATGGCAGGGCGGGGAAAGGGCCGTTTGTGAAGGGCAGGACTACGCTGCTGAGTGGCCCTCCTGCAGGTGGGATGGGCCATGTCACACAATCCCTCCCACCCACCCGCAGCGGCGGGCACCATTTTGTTTCATTCCGCATTCCACAGTGAGGAGCCGCCATTTTGTGAAAGGACCCAACCCACCTGTTTTCGTACCGCTCCCTGATTGGCTTAGCCAGCTTTGTATTTAAAACCCTGTCATCTTCTCATTCCTCCCTCTGATTGGGTGCCTGCTTCCAGACCGGGAACGTCTCACATGTAGGAATATATACGTTTCTGTAGAGCTATGCCGGGTGTTTGCCAAGGCGCTGGCACTGGGGGCTGCTGGTGGGCTCTGAGAAGAAGCCAGTATCGGCCCCATGCATGCTGACACAGGCGGTTCTAGCGGCACTGCCGCAGGGGAGGGCAGAGCGTGGCAGCCAAGAAGGCGGTGCCTTAGGAGAAAGGTTGCTTGAAAAGGACCGCCAAAAAGGGCAGCATGCTGCTAAGCAGTAGGAAGTGAGGAGGAAAAAGCATGACAAAGAGCTCTGCATAGGCTAAGGTGAGAGTCGGAGCGGCAGTAATGGGGGGAGGAATGGTTTGGAGGTTCAGGACGAGCAAGAGTTGAGCAGGGGGAGGAACAGGAGGAGGAGCAGGAGGAGGAGGAAGAGCAGGGGGTGGTTCTGGCGCCAGAAACAAACTTTTAATGCAGCGCAGCCCATGGAAGAGAGCACACCGGAGCAGGTCGATGTGTCCTGAGGGAAGCTGCAGCCCCCCGAGAGTATGCACAAGAGCCTGCAGGGCGGCGTGCATGGGTAAAGCAAGCCGTCCTCCACAGCCTGCTGCTCTGGCAGCTTTGGAGTTTCTTTTTAGCAAGTGTCCCATCAGAAAAGCCCCTGCAGAGTCTGGGCCTTTGAGCCCTGTTGTTAGGTTGCTGCACGCTCTTTGATGCTGTGGACGCTTGGGTAAGTTTGGCCCTGGCATCTTCAGTATAAAGTGTGGTTTAAGGCATGGAAAGCAAGTCTACCCCTCACATATCCTTGCTGACATACTTGTGCACTCGTAGCTGACTTGTATCACTGAGAAAAGAAGGCACATTTAAAGAAGCATGCTCGAGCCATGAGTGCCCCAGAACTTCATACCCCTTAAGTACAGTCCCGATGCACAGGCCACTTGTTCTCTCACATTCCCTGCGAAGAGCAGGAAGAGTCCACCTTGTTGTCTTGAAATGCGCACATGCCCCCTCCCCAAAACTGACAGCTAAACCCCTTCCACTCCCCAAATTTACAGGTGCAGGCCCATTTGCTTCTGCGTGATGTGCTGTGGAGCACCTGCTACCACTTGTCCAGTGAGATCGCGAGCACTTCAGCAGGCACAGATGCTGCTTCTTCTGCTAGCGCAGCTCCACAGCGCCCCAAAAGGGCCATTTGTGAAGGGCAGGACTACGCTGCTGAGTGGCCATCCTAGATTTGGGATGGGCCAGGACCGGGTACCGAGTATCGGCAATGTAAGCTGTCCTCCACAGCCTGCTGCTCTGGCAGCTTTACAATTTGTTTTTAGCAAGTATCCCATTGGAAAAGCTCCTTCAGAGTCTGGGCTGGGTCTGTCTGGGACAGAGTCACCTTTCCCTTCATCAACCCACACAGTTCTGTGCTCTGCACTCCTAGCTGGAACAGCACTGTTATCACTCCAGTGTTGTGTCTATTGCTGCATAGTACTGGCACAGCATCAGGACTCCCTCCAAGCCCCCAGGAGCCAGCAGGCTGGGGGTGGGCAAGTGATGGGGAGGGGACATCGCCAGGCAGCTGACCTAAATCAACCAAAGGGGTATTCCATAACACATGATGTCACACTCAGCAATAAAAGGGGGAGCTCCTGTGTGGGAGGGGACTGTCCTCCCAAACAACTGTTACACGTTTTGAGGCCCTCCTTCCCAGGACGTAGCTGAACATTGCTCGTTGATGGGAAGTACAGAATAATTTTTTTTTTTCATTTCTTTTTTTTTTTCCCCATTCCCTTTCCCTTTAATTAAATCATTCTGATCTCAAACCTCGAGCTCTTTGTATCGTATTTTCTCCCCCTTCCTCTTTGAGGAGGGGGGAGTGAGAGAGCAGCCAATGTGGAACTCGGCTGCCCACCTGGGTAAAACCACCACAGCCTTTGAGCCTTGTTGTTGAGGTTGCTGCACGCTCTTTGATGCTGTGGACGCTTGGACAAGTTTGGCCCTGCATCTTCAGTATTATGTGTGGCTTTAAGCCATTGAAGGCAAGGCTCACCCCTCACACATCCCTGCTGAACTACTTGGGGACTTGTACCTGAGTGAGAATCCTTGAATCCTTAAGGTTGGAAAAGATCTCCAGGATCTTCTAGTCCAAACGTCCCCTTACCACCAATATTAGTCACTGAACCGTGTCCCTAAGCTCCGCAACGAACCTTATGAACCTTTGCTTAAACACCCCCAGGGACAGTGACTCCACCACTTCTCTGGGCAACCCATTCCAATGCCTAACCACTCTTTCTGAGAAGAAGCTTCTCCTAATTTCCAAACTGAACCTCCCTATGCAAAACTTGAGGCCATGCCCTCTTGTCCTGTGTCTAGTCATTTGTGAGAAGAGGCCGACCCCCAGTTCACCACAAGTTCCTTTCAGGTAGTTGTAGAGAGCAATAAGGGCTCCCCTGAGCCTCCTCTTCTCCAGACTAAACAACCCCATTTTCCTCAGCCACTCCTCATAAGACTTGTGTTCCAGACCCTTCACCAACTTGGTAGTCTTTCTCTGGATATGCTCCTGGGCCTCAATGTCTTTCTCATACTGAGGGGCCCCAAACTGAATGCAGTACTCGAGGTGCGGCCTCACCAGAACTGAGTACAGGGGGATGATTACCTCCCTGGTCCTTCTGGCTACACTATTCCTAATACAAGCCAGGATGCCGTTGGCCTTCTTGGCCACCTAGACACGCTGCTGGCTCATGTTCAGGATAGCATTGACAAACACCCCCACAGTCTTTTCCTCTGCACAGCTTTCCAGCCACTCTGCCCCAAGCCTGCAGCATTGCATGGGGTGTTGTGACCAAAGCACAGGATCTGGCATTTAGCCATGTTGAACCTCATCCCATTGGCCTCTGCCCATCGATCCAACCTGTCCAGGTCCCTCTGCAGGGCCTTCATACCCTCCAGCAGATCGACACTTACCCCCAACTTGGTGGCGTCTGCAAACTTACTAAGAGTGCACTCAATTCCCTCATCTAAATCCTCAATAAAGATGTTAAAGAGGATGGGCCCCAACACCGACCCCTAGGGAACACCACTGGTGACCGGTCACCAGCTGGACTTAACTCCATTCACCACCTCACCCTGGGTCCGGCCTGCTGGACGATTTTTAACCCAGCCAAGAGTGTACCTGTCCAAGCCATGGGCTGCCAGCTTCTCCAGGAGAATAATGTGGTAGACCGTGTCAAGGGCTTTGCTGACATCTAGGTAGGCTACAGCAACAGCCTTTCCCTCATCTGCCAAGTGGGTTACTGGTCGTAGAAGGAGATGAGGTTGGTCGGGCAGGTCTTGCCTTTCATGAACCCATGCTGGCTGGGCCTGATCCCCTGGTAGTCTTGCACATCCTGGGTGATTGCTCTCATGATGATATGTTCCCTAACATTTTCCAGCACCGAGGTCAAGCTGACAGGCCTGTAGTTCCCTGGATCCTCCTTACGGTCCTTCTCATAGATGGGCGTCATGTTAGAAAGTCTCCATTCAACTGGCACCTCTCTGGTTGACCAGGACCACTGAGAGATGATGGAAAGCAGCTTAACATTCACGTCTGCCAGCTCCCTCAGCACCCTCGGGTGGATCCCATCTGACCCCATGAACTTGTGACAGTCCAGGTGGAGTAGCAGGTCTCTTACTCTTTCCACCTGAATCGTGGGAGGTTTCTTCTGCTCCCTATCCCAGATTTCCAGGTCAGGAAGCTGAGTACCCTGAGGATAACTGGTCTGACTATTCAAGGCAGATGTAAAGAAGGCATTGAGAATCTCAGCCTCTTCCTTATCCCCAGTAGTCATGTTCCCCCCCACATCCAGTAAAGGATGGAGATTCTCCTTCGCCCTCCTCTTCCTGTTAAGATGTTTGTAAAAACATTTTTTTTGTTGTCTTTTACCACAATGGCCAGGCTGAGCTCAGGCTGGCTTTAGCCTTTCTGATTGTTTTCCTGCATATGCTAGCAACTTCCTTGTAGTCTCCCCGAGTTGCCTGACCCTTCTTCCACTGGACATAAACTCTCTTTTTCTCCATGAGACTCAGCAAAAGTTCCCTGTTCAGCCAGGCCACTCTTCTCTACTGCCAGCTCATCTTATGGCACGCGAGGACAGTCTGCTCCTACACCTTTAAGACGTCCTTCCTGAGAAGCGTCCAGCCTTACTGAACCCCTCTGTCCTGCAGGACTGACTCCCAAGTGACCCTGCCTAGCAGTGTCCTGAACAGTTCAAAGCCTGCCCTCAAAAAGTCCAAGGTAGCAGTTTTAATGACCCCCCTCCTGACTTCACCGAGGATAGAGAACCCTACCATTTCATGGTCACACTGCACAGCACAGCACATCTGCCACCTGTCCTTCTCTGTTCATGAACAGTAAGTCTAGAGGGGACCACCCTCCACCCCCTTCGGTAGGTTCAATAGCTAGCTGTGTCGATAAGCTATCTTCCACACACTGCAGAAACCTTCCAGACTGGCTGTACTGTTCCTCTTGGCTGTACTGTATTTCAAGCCTATGTCCAGGAAGTAGAAGTCCGCCAGTGGAATAGTTGCTGGTGAATGCAGGACTTCTGCCAGCTGCTTGTAGAATGGCACGTGTCCCTTCATCCTGCATTGGCAGAACATAACAGAGCAAGACCAGGATGTCTAACTTTTTGGAATACCCCCTGATTCTTACCCACAGGGAATCAAACTTCTCATCCCCACTGGCTAGCTCTGTAATGTTGAAACACTCTCTAAGATACAGAATCATGCCAACAGCCCTCCTTGTTGCCTATTTGTTCTCAAGAGCTTATAGCCATCCAATTCAGCACTAGACTTGTCAGGGAGGTCCCTCCGTCTTTCAGTGATGACTTAATGCACTCAGGAAAGACAGCCCATAGACATAAGTTCCATGAGCGATCAGTACTACAGCAGTTTAGGAGGGCAAAAACAAAAGTGCAAAATGCTGCATTTAGTGAAAGCTGCAATTTTGTGAAAGGACCCAAAACACCTGTTTTTTAAAACTCTCTGATTGGCTTAGCGACCTTTGTTTTTACAACCCTGATGTGTCCTCAGAGAAGCTGCAGCCCAAAGAGAGCACACAAAAGAGCCTGCAGGGCACTGTGCATGGGCAACGCAAGGCTACCCCTCATGCATCCCTGCTGACATACGTGCGGAGCGCTAGCTGACGTTTATCAATAAGAAAAGAATGCTGACACAGCCCGTTCTAGCGGCACTGCCGCAGCAGGGGAGGGCAGAGCCTGGCAGCCAAGAGGGCGGTGCCTTAGGAGAGAGGTTGCTTGGAAAGGACTGCCAAAAAGGGCAACATGCTGCTCAGCAGTGGGGAGTGAGGAGGAAGAAGTGTGAGAAACAGCTGTGCAAAGCCTAAGGTGAGACTTGGAGCAGGAGTAAGGAAGGAGAGGAAGGGTTTGGAGGGGCAGGACGAGCAAGAGGTGGAGCAGGAGGAGGAACAGGAGGAGGAGCAGGACGAGGAGGAAGAGCAGGGGGTGGTTCTGGCGCCAGAAACAAACTTTTAATGCAGCGCAGCCCATGGAAGAGAGCACGCCAGAGCAGGTCGATGTGTCCTGAGGGAAGCTGCAGCCCCCCGAGAGCACGCGCAACAGCCTGCACGGCACAGTGCATGGGCCAAGCAAGCCGTCCTCCACAGCCTGCTGCTCTGGCAGCTTTGGAGTCTCTTTTTAGCAAGTTTCCTATCAAAAGAGCCCCTGCAGACTCTGGGACTTTGAGCCCTGTTGTTAGGTTGCTGCACGCTCTTTGATGCTGTGGACGCTTGGGTAAGTTTGGCCCTGGCATCTTCAGTATTAAGTGTGGTTTAAGGCATGGAAAGCAAGGCTACCCCTCACATATCCCTGCTGACATACTTGTGCACTCGTAGCTGACTTGTATCACTGAGAAAAGAAGGCACATTTAAAGAAGCATGCACGAGCCATGAGTGCCCCAGAACTTCATACCCCTTAAGTACAGTCCCGATGCACAGGCCACTTGTTCTCTCACATTCCCTGCGAAGAGCAGGAACAGTCCACCTTGTTGTCTTGAAATGCGCACATACCCCCTCCCCAAAACTGACAGCTAAACCCCTTCCACTCCCCAAATTTACAGGTGCAGGCCCGTTTGCTTCTGCGTGATGTGCTGTGGAGCACCTGCTACCACTTGTCCAGTGAGATTGCGAGCACTTCAGCAGGCGCAGATGCTGCTTCTTCTGCTAGCGCAGCTCCACAGCGCCCCAAAAGGGCCATTTGTGAAGGGCAGGACTACGCTGCTGAGTGGCCATCCTAGATTTGGGATGGGCCAGGACCGGGTACCGAGTATCGGCAATGTAAGCTGTCCTCCACAGCCTGCTGCTCTGGCAGCTTTACAATTTGTTTTTAGCAAGTATCCCATTGGAAAAGCTCCTTCAGAGTCTGGGCTGGGTCTGTCTGGGACAGAGTCACCTTTCCCTTCATCAACCCACACAGTTCTGTGCTCTGCACTCCTAGCTGGAACAGCACTGTTATCACTCCAGTGTTGTGTCTATTGCTGCATAGTACTGGCACAGCATCAGGACTCCCTCCAAGCCCCCAGGAGCCAGCAGGCTGGGGGTGGGCAAGTGATGGGGAGGGGACATCGCCAGGCAGCTGACCTAAATCAACCAAAGGGGTATTCCATAACACATGATGTCACACTCAGCAATAAAAGGGGGAGCTCCTGTGTGGGAGGGGACTGTCCTCCCAAACAACTGTTACACGTTTTGAGGCCCTCCTTCCCAGGACGTAGCTGAACATCGCTTGTTGATGGGAAGTACAGAATAATTTTTTTTTTCATTTCTTTTTTTTTTTCCCCATTCCCTTTCCCTTTAATTAAATCATTCTGATCTCAAACCTCAAGCTCTTTGTATTGTATTTTCTCCCCCTTCCTCTTTGAGGAGGGGGGAGTGAGAGAGCAGCCAATGTGGAACTCGGCTGCCCACCTGGGTAAAACCACCACAGCCTTTGAGCCTTGTTGTTGAGGTTGCTGCACGCTCTTTGATGCTGTGGACGCTTGGACAAGTTTGGCCCTGCATCTTCAGTATTATGTGTGGCTTTAAGCCATTGAAGGCAAGGCTCACCCCTCACACATCCCTGCTGAACTACTTGGGGACTTGTACCTGAGTGAGAATCCTTGAATCCTTAAGGTTGGAAAAGATCTCCAGGATCTTCTAGTCCAAACGTCCCCTTACCACCAATATTAGTCACTGAACCGTGTCCCTAAGCTCCGCAACGAACCTTATGAACCTTTGCTTAAACACCCCCAGGGACAGTGACTCCACCACTTCTCTGGGCAACCCATTCCAATGCCTAACCACTCTTTCTGAGAAGAAGCTTCTCCTAATTTCCAAACTGAACCTCCCTATGCAAAACTTGAGGCCATGCCCTCTTGTCCTGTGTCTAGTCATTTGTGAGAAGAGGCCGACCCCCAGTTCACCACAAGTTCCTTTCAGGTAGTTGTAGAGAGCAATAAGGGCTCCCCTGAGCCTCCTCTTCTCCAGACTAAACAACCCCATTTTCCTCAGCCACTCCTCATAAGACTTGTGTTCCAGACCCTTCACCAACTTGGTAGTCTTTCTCTGGATATGCTCCTGGGCCTCAATGTCTTTCTCGTACTGAGGGGCCCCAAACTGAATGCAGTACTCGAGGTGCGGCCTCACCAGAACTGAGTACAGGGGGATGATTACCTCCCTGGTCCTTCTGGTTACACTATTCCTAATACAAGCCAGGATGCCGTTGGCCTTCTTGGCCACCTAGACACGCTGCTGGCTCATGTTCAGGATAGCGTTGACAAACACCCCCACAGTCTTTTCCTCTGCACAGCTTTCCAGCCACTCTGCCCCAAGCCTGCAGCATTGCATGGGGTGTTGTGACCAAAGCACAGGATCTGGCATTTAGCCATGTTGAACCTCATCCCATTGGCCTCTGCCCATCGATCCAACCTGTCCAGGTCCCTCTGCAGGGCCTTCATACCCTCCAGCAGATCGACACTTACCCCCAACTTGGTGGCGTCTGCAAACTTACTAAGAGTGCACTCAATTCCCTCATCTAAATCCTCAATAAAGATGTTAAAGAGGATGGGCCCCAACACCGACCCCTAGGGAGCACCACTGGTGACCGGTCACCAGCTGGACTTAACTCCATTCACCACCTCACCCTGGGTCCGGCCTGCTGGACGATTTTTAACCCAGCCAAGAGTGTACCTGTCCAAGCCATGGGCTGCCAGCTTCTCCAGGAGAATAATGTGGTAGACCGTGTCAAGGGCTTTGCTGACATCTAGGTAGGCTACAGCAACAGCCTTTCCCTCATCTGCCAAGTGGGTTACTGGTCGTAGAAGGAGATGAGGTTGGTCGGGCAGGTCTTGCCTTTCATGAACCCATGCTGGCTGGGCCTGATCCCCTGGTAGTCTTGCACATCCTGGGTGATTGCTCTCATGATGATATGTTCCCTAACATTTTCCAGCACCGAGGTCAAGCTGACAGGCCTGTAGTTCCCTGGATCCTCCTTACGGTCCTTCTCATAGATGGGCGTCATGTTAGAAAGTCTCCATTCAACTGGCACCTCTCTGGTTGACCATGACCACTGAGAGATGATGGAAAGCAGCTTAACATTCACGTCTGCCAGCTCCCTCAGCACCCTCGGGTGGATCCCATCTGACCCCATGAACTTGTGACAGTCCAGGTGGAGTAGCAGGTCTCTTACTCTTTCCACCTGAATCGTGGGAGGTTTCTTCTGCTCCCTATCCCAGATTTCCAGGTCAGGAAGCTGAGTACCCTGAGGATAACTGGTCTGACTATTCAAGGCAGATGTAAAGAAGGCATTGAGAATCTCAGCCTCTTCCTTATCCCCAGTAGTCATGTTCCCCCCCACATCCAGTAAAGGATGGAGATTCTCCTTCGCCCTCCTCTTCCTGTTAAGATGTTTGTAAAAACATTTTTTTTGTTGTCTTTTACCACAATGGCCAGGCTGAGCTCAGGCTGGCTTTAGCCTTTCTGATTGTTTTCCTGCATATGCTAGCAACTTCCTCGTAGTCTCCCCGAGTTGCCTGACCCTTCTTCCACTGGACATAAACTCTCTTTTTCTCCATGAGACTCAGCAAAAGTTCCCTGTTCAGCCAGGCCACTCTTCTCTACTGCCAGCTCATCTTATGGCACGCGAGGACAGTCTGCTCCTACACCTTTAAGACGTCCTTCCTGAGAAGCGTCCAGCCTTACTGAACCCCTCTGTCCTGCAGGACTGACTCCCAAGTGACCCTGCCTAGCAGTGTCCTGAACAGTTCAAAGCCTGCCCTCAAAAAGTCCAAGGTAGCAGTTTTAATGACCCCCCTCCTGACTTCACCGAGGATAGAGAACCCTACCATTTCATGGTCACACTGCACAGCACAGCACATCTGCCACCTGTCCTTCTCTGTTCATGAACAGTAAGTCTAGAGGGGACCACCCTCCACCCCCTTCGGTAGGTTCAATAGCTAGCTGTGTCGATAAGCTATCTTCCACACACTGCAGAAACCTTCCAGACTGGCTGTACTGTTCCTCTTGGCTGTACTGTATTTCAAGCCTATGTCCAGGAAGTAGAAGTCCGCCAGTGGAATAGTTGCTGGTGAATGCAGGACTTCTGCCAGCTGCTTGTAGAATGGCACGTGTCCCTTCATCCTGCATTGGCAGAACATAACAGAGCAAGACCAGGATGTCTAACTTTTTGGAATACCCCCTGATTCTTACCCACAGGGAATCAAACTTCTCATCCCCACTGGCTAGCTCTGTAATGTTGAAACACTCTCTAAGATACAGAATCATGCCAACAGCCCTCCTTGTTGCCTATTTGTTCTCAAGAGCTTATAGCCATCCAATTCAGCACTAGACTTGTCAGGGAGGTCCCTCCGTCTTTCAGTGATGACTTAATGCACTCAGGAAAGACAGCCCATAGACATAAGTTCCATGAGCGATCAGTACTACAGCAGTTTAGGAGGGCAAAAACAAAAGTGCAAAATGCTGCATTTAGTGAAAGCTGCAATTTTGTGAAAAGACCCAAAACACCTGTTTTTTAAAACTCTCTGATTGGCTTAGCGACCTTTGTTTTTACAACCCTGATGTGTCCTCAGAGAAGCTGCAGCCCAAAGAGAGCACACAAAAGAGCCTGCAGGGCACCGTGCATGGGCAACGCAAGGCTACCCCTCATGCATCCCTGCTGACATACGTGCGGAGCGCTAGCTGACGTTTATCAATAAGAAAAGAATGCTGACACAGCCTGTTCTAGCGGCACTGCCGCAGCAGGGGAGGGCAGAGCCTGGCAGCCAAGAAGGCGGTGCCTTAGGAGAGAGGTTGCTTGGAAAGGACTGCCAAAAAGGGCAACATGCTGCTCAGCAGTGGGGAGTGAGGAGGAAGAAGTGTGAGAAACAGCTGTGCAAAGCCTAAGGTGAGAGTTGGAGCGGGAGTAAGGAAGGAGAGGAAGGGTTTGGAGGGGCAGGACGAGCAAGAGGTGGAGCAGGAGGAGGAACAGGAGGAGGAGCAGGAGGAGGAGGAAGAGCAGGGGGTGGTTCTGGCGCCAGAAACAAACTTTTAATGCAGCGCAGCCCATGGAAGAGAGCACGCCAGAGCAGGTCGATGTGTCCTGAGGGAAGCTGCAGCCCCCCGAGAGCACGCGCAACAGCCTGCACGGCACAGTGCATGGGCCAAGCAAGCCGTCCTCCACAGCCTGCTGCTCTGGCAGCTTTGGAGTCTCTTTTTAGCAAGTTTCCTATCAAAAGAGCCCCTGCAGACTCTGGGACTTTAAGCCCTGTTGTTAGGTTGCTGCACGCTCATTGATGCTGTGGACGCTTGGGTAAGTTTGGCCCTGGCATCTTCAGTATTAAGTGTGGTTTAAGGCATGGAAAGCAAGGCTACCCCTCACATATCCCTGCTGACATACTTGTGCACTCGTAGCTGACTTGTATCACTGAGAAAAGAAGGCACATTTAAAGAAGCATGCTCGAGCCATGAGTGCCCCAGAACTTCATACCCCTTAAGTACAGTCCCGATGCACAGGCCACTTGTTCTCTCACATTCCCTGCGAAGAGCAGGAAGAGTCCACCTTGTTGTCTTGAAATGCGCACATACCCCCTCCCCAAAACTGACAGCTAAACCCCTTCCACTCCCCAAATTTACAGGTGCAGGCCCATTTGCTTCTGCGTGATGTGCTGTGGAGCACCTGCTACCACTTGTCCAGTGAGATTGCGAGCACTTCAGCAGGCGCAGATGCTGCTTCTTCTGCTAGCGCAGCTCCACAGCGCCCCAAAAGGGCCATTTGTGAAGGGCAGGACTACGCTGCTGAGTGGCCATCCTAGATTTGGGATGGGCCAGGACCGGGTACCGAGTATCGGCAATGTAAGCTGTCCTCCACAGCCTGCTGCTCTGGCAGCTTTACAATTTGTTTTTAGCAAGTATCCCATTGGAAAAGCTCCTTCAGAGTCTGGGCTGGGTCTGTCTGGGACAGAGTCACCTTTCCCTTCATCAACCCACACAGTTCTGTGCTCTGCACTCCTAGCTGGAACAGCACTGTTATCACTCCAGTGTTGTGTCTATTGCTGCATAGTACTGGCACAGCATCAGGACTCCCTCCAAGCCCCCAGGAGCCAGCAGGCTGGGGGTGGGCAAGTGATGGGGAGGGGACATCGCCAGGCAGCTGACCTAAATCAACCAAAGGGGTATTCCATAACACATGATGTCACACTCAGCAATAAAAGGGGGAGCTCCTGTGTGGGAGGGGACTGTCCTCCCAAACAACTGTTACACGTTTTGAGGCCCTCCTTCCCAGGACGTAGCTGAACATTGCTCGTTGATGGGAAGTACAGAATAATTTTTTTTTTCATTTCTTTTTTTTTTCTTCCCCATTCCCTTTCCCTTTAATTAAATCATTCTGATCTCAAACCTCGAGCTCTTTGTATTGTATTTTCTCCCCCTTCCTCTTTGAGGAGGGGGGAGTGAGAGAGCAGCCAATGTGGAACTCGGCTGCCCACCTGGGTAAAACCACCACAGCCTTTGAGCCTTGTTGTTGAGGTTGCTGCACGCTCTTTGATGCTGTGGACGCTTGGACAAGTTTGGCCCTGCATCTTCAGTATTATGTGTGGCTTTAAGCCATTGAAGGCAAGGCTCACCCCTCACACATCCCTGCTGAACTACTTGGGGACTTGTACCTGAGTGAGAATCCTTGAATCCTTAAGGTTGGAAAAGATCTCCAGGATCTTCTAGTCCAAACGTCCCCTTACCACCAATATTAGTCACTGAACCGTGTCCCTAAGCTCCGCAACGAACCTTATGAACCTTTGCTTAAACACCCCCAGGGACAGTGACTCCACCACTTCTCTGGGCAACCCATTCCAATGCCTAACCACTCTTTCTGAGAAGAAGCTTCTCCTAATTTCCAAACTGAACCTCCCTATGCAAAACTTGAGGCCATGCCCTCTTGTCCTGTGTCTAGTCATTTGTGAGAAGAGGCCGACCCCCAGTTCACCACAAGTTCCTTTCAGGTAGTTGTAGAGAGCAATAAGGGCTCCCCTGAGCCTCCTCTTCTCCAGACTAAACAACCCCATTTTCCTCAGCCACTCCTCATAAGACTTGTGTTCCAGACCCTTCACCAACTTGGTAGTCTTTCTCTGGATATGCTCCTGGGCCTCAATGTCTTTCTCGTACTGAGGGGCCCCAAACTGAATGCAGTACTCGAGGTGCGGCCTCACCAGAACTGAGTACAGGGGGATGATTACCTCCCTGGTCCTTCTGGTTACACTATTCCTAATACAAGCCAGGATGCCGTTGGCCTTCTTGGCCACCTAGACATGCTGCTGGCTCATGTTCAGGATAGCATTGACAAACACCCCCACAGTCTTTTCCTCTGCACAGCTTTCCAGCCACTCTGCCCCAAGCCTGCAGCATTGCATGGGGTGTTGTGACCAAAGCACAGGATCTGGCATTTAGCCATGTTGAACCTCATCCCATTGGCCTCTGCCCATCGATCCAACCTGTCCAGGTCCTTCTGCAGGGCCTTCATACCCTCCAGCAGATCGACACTTACCCCCAACTTGGTGGCGTCTGCAAACTTACTAAGAGTGCACTCAATTCCCTCATCTAAATCCTCAATAAAGATGTTAAAGAGGATGGGCCCCAACACCGACCCCTAGGGAGCACCACTGGTGACCGGTCACCAGCTGGACTTAACTCCATTCACCACCTCACCCTGGGTCCGGCCTGCTGGACGATTTTTAACCCAGCCAAGAGTGTACCTGTCCAAGCCATGGGCTGCCAGCTTCTCCAGGAGAATAATGTGGTAGACCGTGTCAAGGGCTTTGCTGACATCTAGGTAGGCTACAGCAACAGCCTTTCCCTCATCTGCCAAGTGGGTTACTGGTCGTAGAAGGAGATGAGGTTGGTCGGGCAGGTCTTGCCTTTCATGAACCCATGCTGGCTGGGCCTGATCCCCTGGTAGTCTTGCACATCCTGGGTGATTGCTCTCATGATGATATGTTCCCTTACATTTTCCAGCACCGAGGTCAAGCTGACAGGCCTGTAGTTCCCTGGATCCTCCTTACGGTCCTTCTCATAGATGGGCGTCATGTTAGAAAGTCTCCATTCAACTGGCACCTCTCTGGTTGACCATGACCACTGAGAGATGATGGAAAGCAGCTTAACATTCACGTCTGCCAGCTCCCTCAGCACCCTCGGGTGGATCCCATCTGACCCCATGAACTTGTGACAGTCCAGGTGGAGTAGCAGGTCTCTTACTCTTTCCACCTGAATCGTGGGAGGTTTCTTCTGCTCCCTATCCCAGATTTCCAGGTCAGGAAGCTGAGTACCCTGAGGATAACTGGTCTGACTATTCAAGGCAGATGTAAAGAAGGCATTGAGAATCTCAGCCTCCTCCTTATCCCCAGTAGTCATGTTCCCCACCACATCCAGTAAAGGATGGAGGTTCTCCTTCGCCCTCCTCTTCCTGTTAAGATGTTTGTAAAAACATTTTTTTTGTTGTCTTTTACCACAATGGCCAGGCTGAGCTCAGGCTGGCTTTAGCCTTTCTGATTGTTTTCCTGCATATGCTAGCAACTTCCTTGTAGTCTCCCCGAGTTGCCTGACCCTTCTTCCACTGGACATAAACTCTCTTTTTCTCCATGAGACTCAGCAAAAGTTCCCTGTTCAGCCAGGCCACTCTTCTCTACTGCCAGCTCATCTTATGGCACGCGAGGACAGTCTGCTCCTACACCTTTAAGACGTCCTTCCTGAGAAGCGTCCAGCCTTACTGAACCCCTCTGTCCTGCAGGACTGACTCCCAAGTGACCCTGCCTAGCAGTGTCCTGAACAGTTCAAAGCCTGCCCTCAAAAAGTCCAAGGTAGCAGTTTTAATGACCCCCCTCCTGACTTCACCGAGGATAGAGAACCCTACCATTTCATGGTCACACTGCACAGCACAGCACATCTGCCACCTGTCCTTCTCTGTTCATGAACAGTAAGTCTAGAGGGGACCACCCTCCACCCCCTTCGGTAGGTTCAATAGCTAGCTGTGTCGATAAGCTATCTTCCGCACACTGCAGAAACCTTCCAGACTGGCTGTACTGTTCCTCTTGGCTGTACTGTATTTCAAGCCTATGTCCAGGAAGTAGAAGTCCGCCAGTGGAATAGTTGCTGGTGAATGCAGGACTTCTGCCAGCTGCTTGTAGAATGGCACGTGTCCCTTCATCCTGCATTGGCAGAACATAACAGAGCAAGACCAGGATGTCTAACTTTTTGGAATACCCCCTGATTCTTACCCACAGGGAATCAAGCTTCTCATCCCCACTGGCTAGCTCTGTAATGTTGAAACACTCTCTAAGATACAGAATCATGCCAACAGCCCTCCTTGTTGCCTATTTGTTCTCAAGAGCTTATAGCCATCCAATTCAGCACTAGACTTGTCAGGGAGGTCCCACCGTCTTTCAGTGATGACTTAATGCACTCAGGAAAGACAGCCCATAGACATAAGTTCCATGAGCGATCAGTACTACAGCAGTTTAGGAGGGCAAAAACAAAAGTGCAAAATGCTGCATTTAGTGAAAGCTGCAATTTTGTGAAAAGACCCAAAACACCTGTTTTTTAAAACTCTCTGATTGGCTTAGCGACCTTTGTTTTTACAACCCTGATGTGTCCTCAGAGAAGCTGCAGCCCAAAGAGAGCACACAAAAGAGCCTGCAGGGCACCGTGCATGGGCAACGCAAGGCTACCCCTCATGCATCCCTGCTGACATACGTGCGGAGCGCTAGCTGACGTTTATCAATAAGAAAAGAATGCTGACACAGCCCGTTCTAGCGGCACTGCCGCAGCAGGGGAGGGCAGAGCCTGGCAGCCAAGAAGGCGGTGCCTTAGGAGAGAGGTTGCTTGGATAGGACTGCCAAAAAGGGCAACAGGCTGCTCGGCAGTGGGGAGTGAGGAGGAAGAAGTGTGAGAAACAGCTGTGCAAAGCCTAAGGTGAGACTTGGAGCGGGAGTAAGGAAGGAGAGGAAGGGTTTGGAGGGGCAGGACGAGCAAGAGGTGGAGCAGGAGGAGGAACAGGAGGAGGAGCAGGAGGAGGAGGAAGAGCAGGGGGTGGTTCTGGTGCCAGAAACAAACTTTTAATGCAGCGCAGCCCATGGAAGAGAGCACGCCAGAGCAGGTCGATGTGTCCTGAGGGAAGCTGCAGCCCCCCGAGAGCACGCGCAACAGCCTGCACGGCACCGTGCATGGGCCAAGCAAGCCGTCCTCCACAGCCTGCTGCTCTGGCAGCTTTGGAGTCTCTTTTGAGCAAGTGTCCCATCGCATAGCCCTTCCAGAGTCTGGGCCTTTGAGCCCTGTTGTTAGGTTGCTGCACACTCTTTGATGCTGTGGAGGCTTGGGCAAGTTGGCCCCGGCATCTTCAGTATTATGTGTGGCTGTAAGGCATGGAAGGCAAGGCTACCCCTCACACATCCCTGCTGACATACTTGCGGACTCGTAGCTGACTTGTATCACTGAGAAAAGAAGGCACATTTAAAGAAGCATGCACGAGCTATCAGTGCCCCAGAAGTTCATACCCCTTAAGTACAGTCCCGATGCACAGGCCACTTGTTCTCTCACATTCCCTGCAAAGAGCAGGAAGAGTCCACCTTGTTGTCTTGAAATGCGCACATACCCCCTCCCCAAAACTGGCAGCTAAACCCCTTCCACTCCCCAAATTTACAGGTGCAGACCCGTTTGCTTATGCGTGATGTGCTGTGGAGCACCTGCTAACACTTGTCCATTGAGATCGTGAGCACTGCAGCAGGCGCAGATGCTGCTTCTGCTGCTAGCTCAGCTCCACAGTGCCACGGCTGCAGCCTAAAGATCTTCCCAGGCACCAGCTGGAGGTGCTGGGCATACACCTCATGGCAGGGCGCAGAAAGGACCATCTGTGAAGAGGAGGACTACGCTGCTGAGTGGCCCTCCTGGATTTGTGATGGGCCAGAACATAAAATCCCTCCCACCCACCCGCAGTGACGGGCACCATTTTGTTTCAGTCCGCATTCCACAGTGAGGAGCCGCCATTTTGTGAAAGGACCCAACCCACCTGTTTTCATACTGTTCCCTGATTGGCTTAGCCAGCTTTGTTTTTAAAACCCTGTCATCTTCTCATTCCTCCCTCTGATTGGGTGCCTGCTTCCAGACCGGGAACGTCTCACATGTAGGAATATATACATTTCTGTAGAGCTGTGCCGGGTGTATGCCCAGGTGCTGGCACCGGGGGCTGCTGGTGGCCTCTGAGAAGAAGCCAGTATCGGCCCCATGCATGCTGACACAGCCCGTTCTAGCGGCACTGCCGCAGCAGGGCAGGGCAGAGCGTGGCAGCCAAGAAGGCGGTGCCTTAGGAGAAAGATTGCTTGGAAAGGACCACCAAAAAGGGCAGCATGCTACTCAGCAGTAGCGATTGAGGAGGAAAAAGCATGACAAAGAGCTCTGCATAGGCTAAGGTGAGAGTCGGAGCGTGAGTAAGGGGGGGGAGGAAGGGTTTGGAGGGGCAGGACGAGCAAGAGGTGGAGCAGGAGGAGGAACAGGAGGAGGAGCAGGACGAGGAGGAAGAGCAGGGGGTGGTTCTGGCGCCAGAAACAAACTTTTAATGCAGCGCAGCCCATGGAAGAGAGCACGCCAGAGCAGGTCGATGTGTCCTGAGGGAAGCTGCAGCCCCCCGAGAGCACGCGCAACAGCCTGCACGGCACCGTGCATGGGCCAAGCAAGCCGTCCTCCACAGCCTGCTGCTCTGGCAGCTTTTGAGTCTCTTTTTAGCAAGTTTCCTACCCAAAGAGCCCCTGCAGACTCTGGGACTTTGAGCCCTGTTGTTAGGTTGCTGCACAATCTTTGATGCTGTGGAGGCTTGGGCAAGTTGGCCCCGGCATCTTCAGTATTATGTGTGGCTGTAAGGCATGGAAGGCAAGGCTACCCCTCACATATCCCTGCTGACATACTTGCGGACTCGTAGCTGACTTGTATCACTGAGAAAAGAAGGCACATTTAAAGAAGCATGCACGAGCTATCAGTGCCCCAGAAGTTCATACCCCTTAAGTACAGTCCCGATGCACAGGCCACTTGTTCTCTCACATTCCCTGCAAAGAGCAGGAAGAGTCCACCTTGTTGTCTTGAAATGCGCACATACCCCCTCCCCAAAACTGGCAGCTAAACCCCTTCCACTCCCCAAATTTACAGGTGCAGGCCCGTTTGCTTCTGCGTGATGTGCTGTGGAGCACCTGCTACCACTTGTCCAGTGAGATCGTGAGCACTGCAGCAGGCGCAGATGCTGCTTCTGCTGCTAGCTCAGCTCCACAGTGCCACGGCTGCAGCCTAAAGCTCTTCCCAGGCACCAGCTGGAGGTGCTGGGCATACACCGCATGGCAGGGCGCAGAAAGGACCATCTGTGAAGAGGAGGACTACGCTGCTGAGTGGCCCTCCTGGATTTGGGATGGGCCAGAACATAAAATCCCTCCCACCCACCCGCAGTGACGGGCACCATTTTGTTTCAGTCCGCATTCCGCAGTTAGGAGCCGCCATTTTGTGAAAGGACCCAACCCACCTGTTTTCATACTGTTCCCTGATTGGCTTAGCCAGCTTTGCATTTTAAACCCTGTCATCTTCTCATTCCTCCCTCTGATTGGGTGCCTGCTTCCAGACCGGGAACGTCTCACATGTAGGAATATATACATTTCTGTAGAGCTGTGCCGGGTGTATGCCCAGGTGCTGGCACCGGGGGCTGCTGGTGGCCTCTGAGAAGAAGCCAGTATCGGCCCCATGCATGCTGACACAGCCCGTTCTAGCGGCACTGCCGCAGCAGGGCAGGGCAGAGCGTGGCAGCCAAGAAGGCGGTGCCTTAGGAGAAAGATTGCTTGGAAAGGACCACCAAAAAGGGCAGCATGCTACTCAGCAGTAGCGATTGAGGAGGAAAAAGCATGACAAAGAGCTCTGCATAGGCTAAGGTGAGAGTCGGAGCGTGAGTAAGGGGGGGGAGGAAGGGTTTGGAGGGGCAGGACGAGCAAGAGGTGGAGCAGGAGGAGGAACAGGAGGAGGAGCAGGAGGAGGAGGAAGAGCAGGGGGTGGTTCTGGCGCCAGAAACAAACTTTTAATGCAGCGCAGCCCATGGAAGAGAGCACGCCAGAGCAGGTCGATGTGTCCTGAGGGAAGCTGCAGCCCCCCGAGAGCACGCGCAACAGCCTGCACGGCACCGTGCATGGGCCAAGCAAGCCGTCCTCCACAGCCTGCTGCTCTGGCAGCTTTTGAGTCTCTTTTTAGCAAGTTTCCTATCCAAAGAGCCCCTGCAGACTCTGGGACTTTGAGCCCTGTTGTTAGGTTGCTGCACAATCTTTGATGCTGTGGAGGCTTGGGCAAGTTGGCCCCGGCATCTTCAGTATTATGTGTGGCTGTAAGGCATGGAAGGCAAGGCTACCCCTCACATATCCCTGCTGACATACTTGCGGACTCGTAGCTGACTTGTATCACTGAGAAAAGAAGGCACATTTAAAGAAGCATGCACGAGCTATCAGTGCCCCAGAAGTTCATACCCCTTAAGTACAGTCCCGATGCACAGGCCACTTGTTCTCTCACATTCCCTGCAAAGAGCAGGAAGAGTCCACCTTGTTGTCTTGAAATGCGCACATACCCCCTCCCCAAAACTGGCAGCTAAACCCCTTCCACTCCCCAAATTTACAGGTGCAGGCCCGTTTGCTTCTGCGTGATGTGCTGTGGAGCACCTGCTACCACTTGTCCAGTGAGATCGTGAGCACTGCAGCAGGCGCAGATGCTGCTTCTGCTGCTAGCTCAGCTCCACAGTGCCACGGCTGCAGCCTAAAGCTCTTCCCAGGCACCAGCTGGAGGTGCTGGGCATACACCTCATGGCAGGGCGCAGAAAGGACCATCTGTGAAGAGGAGGACTACGCTGCTGAGTGGCCCTCCTGGATTTGGGATGGGCCAGAACATAAAATCCCTCCCACCCACCCGCAGTGACGGGCAGCATTTTGTTTCAGTCCGCATTCCGCAGTTAGGAGCCGCCATTTTGTGAAAGGACCCAACCCACCTGTTTTCATACTGTTCCCTGATTGGCTTAGCCAGCTTTGCTTTTTAAACCCTGTCATCTTCTCATTCCTCCCTCTGATTGGGTGCCTCCTTCCACACCGGGAAGGTCTCACATGTAGGAATATATACATTTCTGTAGAGCTGTGCCGGGTGTATGCCCAGGTGCTGGCACCGGGGGCTGCTGGTGGCCTCTGAGAAGAAGCCAGTATCGGCCCCATGCATGCTGACACAGCCCGTTCTAGCGGCACTGCCGCAGCAGGGCAGGGCAGAGCGTGGCAGCCAAGAAGGCGGTGCCTTAGGAGAAAGATTGCTTGGAAAGGACCACCAAAAAGGGCAGCATGCTACTCAGCAGTAGCGATTGAGGAGGAAAAAGCATGACAAAGAGCTCTGCATAGGCTAAGGTGAGAGTCGGAGCGTGAGTAAGGGGGGGGAGGAAGGGTTTGGAGGGGCAGGACGAGCAAGAGGTGGAGCATGAGGAGGAACAGGAGGAGGAGCAGGACGAGGAGGAAGAGCAGGGGGTGGTTCTGGCGCCAGAAACAAACTTTTAATGCAGCGCAGCCCATGGAAGAGAGCACGCCAGAGCAGGTCGATGTGTCCTGAGGGAAGCTGCAGCCCCCCGAGAGCACGCGCAACAGCCTGCACGGCACCGTGCATGGGCCAAGCAAGCCGTCCTCCACAGCCTGCTGCTCTGGCAGCTTTTGAGTCTCTTTTTAGCAAGTTTCCTATCCAAAGAGCCCCTGCAGACTCTGGGACTTTGAGCCCTGTTGTTAGGTTGCTGCACAATCTTTGATGCTGTGGAGGCTTGGGCAAGTTGGCCCCGGCATCTTCAGTATTATGTGTGGCTGTAAGGCATGGAAGGCAAGGCTACCCCTCACATATCCCTGCTGACATACTTGCGGACTCGTAGCTGACTTGTATCACTGAGAAAAGAAGGCACATTTAAAGAAGCATGCACGAGCTATCAGTGCCCCAGAAGTTCATACCCCTTAAGTACAGTCCCGATGCACAGGCCACTTGTTCTCTCACATTCCCTGCAAAGAGCAGGAAGAGTCCACCTTGTTGTCTTGAAATGCGCACATACCCCCTCCCCAAAACTGGCAGCTAAACCCCTTCCACTCCCCAAATTTACAGGTGCAGGCCCGTTTGCTTCTGCGTGATGTGCTGTGGAGCACCTGCTACCACTTGTCCAGTGAGATCGTGAGCACTGCAGCAGGCGCAGATGCTGCTTCTGCTGCTAGCTCAGCTCCACAGTGCCACGGCTGCAGCCTAAAGCTCTTCCCAGGCACCAGCTGGAGGTGCTGGGCATACACCTCATGGCAGGGCGCAGAAAGGACCATCTGTGAAGAGGAGGACTACGCTGCTGAGTGGCCCTCCTGGATTTGGGATGGGCCAGAACATAAAATCCCTCCCACCCACCCGCAGTGACGGGCAGCATTTTGTTTCAGTCCGCATTCCGCAGTTAGGAGCCGCCATTTTGTGAAAGGACCCAACCCACCTGTTTTCATACTGTTCCCTGATTGGCTTAGCCAGCTTTGCTTTTTAAACCCTGTCATCTTCTCATTCCTCCCTCTGATTGGGTGCCTCCTTCCACACCGGGAAGGTCTCACATGTAGGAATATATACATTTCTGTAGAGCTGTGCCGGGTGTATGCCCAGGTGCTGGCACCGGGGGCTGCTGGTGGCCTCTGAGAAGAAGCCAGTATCGGCCCCATGCATGCTGACACAGCCCGTTCTAGCGGCACTGCCGCAGCAGGGCAGGGCAGAGCGTGGCAGCCAAGAAGGCGGTGCCTTAGGAGAAAGATTGCTTGGAAAGGACCACCAAAAAGGGCAGCATGCTACTCAGCAGTAGCGATTGAGGAGGAAAAAGCATGACAAAGAGCTCTGCATAGGCTAAGGTGAGAGTCGGAGCGTGAGTAAGGGGGGGGAGGAAGGGTTTGGAGGGGCAGGACGAGCAAGAGGGGGAGCAGGGGGAGGAACAGGAGGAGGATCAGGAGGAGGAGGAAGAGCAGGGGGTGGTTCTGGCGCCAGAAACAAACTTTTAATGCAGCGCAGCCCATGGAAGAGAGCACGCCAGAGCAGGTCGATGTGTCCTGAGGGAAGCTGAAGCCCCCCGAGAGCACGCGCAACAGCCTGAACGGCACCGTGCATGGGCCAAGCAAGCCGTCCTCCACAGCCTGCTGCTCTGGCAGCTTTGGAGTCTCTTTTTAGCAAGTTTCCTATCCAAAGAGCCCCTGCAGACTCTGGGCCTTTGAGCCCTGTTGTTAGGTTGCTGCACACTCTTTGATGCTGTGGAGGCTTGGGCAAGTTGGCCCCGGCATCTTCAGTATTATGTGTGGCTGTAAGGCATGGAAGGCAAGGCTACCCCTCACACATCCCTGCTGACATACTTGCGGACTCGTAGCTGACTTGTATCACTGAGAAAAGAAGGCACATTTAAAGAAGCATGCACGAGCTATCAGTGCCCCAGAAGTTCATACCCCTTAAGTACAGTCCCGATGCACAGGCCACTTGTTCTCTCACATTCCCTGCAAAGAGCAGGAAGAGTCCACCTTGTTGTCTTGAAATGCGCACATACCCCCTCCCCAAAACTGGCAGCTAAACCCCTTCCACTCCCCAAATTTACAGGTGCAGGCCCGTTTGCTTCTGCGTGATGTGCTGTGGAGCACCTGCTACCACTTGTCCAGTGAGATCGTGAGCACTGCAGCAGGCGCAGATGCTGCTTCTGCTGCTAGCTCAGCTCCACAGTGCCACGGCTGCAGCCTAAAGCTCTTCCCAGGCACCAGCTGGAGGTGCTGGGCATACACCGCATGGCAGGGCGCAGAAAGGACCGTGTGTGAAGAGGAGGACTACGCTGCTGAGTGGCCCTCCTGGATTTGGGATGGGCCAGAACATAAAATCCCTCCCACCCACCCGCAGTGACGGGCAGCATTTTGTTTCAGTCCGCATTCCGCAGTTAGGAGTCGCCATTTTTTGAAAGGACCCAACCCACCTATTTTCATACTGTTCCCCGATTGGCTTAGCCAGCTTTGTTTTTAAAACCCTGTCATCTTCTCATTCCTCCCTCTGACTGGGTGCCTCCTTCCAGACCGGGAACGTCTCACATGTAGGAATATATACATTTCTGTAGAGCTGTGCTGGGTGTATGCCCAGGTGCTGGCACCGGGGGCTGCTGGTGGCCTCTGAGAAGAAGCCAGTATCGGCCCCATGCATGCTGACAAAGCCCGTTCCAGCGGCACTGCCGCAGCAGGGCAGGGCAGAGCGTGGCAGCCAAGAAGGCGGTGCCTTAGGAGAAAGATTGCTTGGAAAGGACCACCAAAAAGGGCAGCATGCTACTCAGCAGTAGGGATTGAGGAGGAAAAAGCATGACAAAGAGCTCTGCATAGGCTAAGGTGAGAGTCGGAGCGTGAGTAAGGGGGGGGAGGAAGGGTTTGGAGGGGCAGGACAAGCAAGAGGGGAAGCAGGGGGAGGAACTGGAGGAGGAGCAGGAGGAGGAGGAAGAGCAGGGGGTGGTTCTGGCGCCAGAAACAAACTTTTAATGCAGCGCAGCCCATGGAAGAGAGCACGCCAGAGCAGGTCGATGTGTCCTGAGGGAAGCTGCAGCCCCCCGAGAGCACGCGCAACAGCCTGCACGGCACCGTGCATGGGCCAAGCAAGCCGTCCTCCACAGCCTGCTGCTCTGGCAGCTTTGGAGTCTCTTTTTAGCAAGTGTCCCATCGCAAGAGCCCCTGCAGAGTCTGGGCCTTTGAGCCCTGTTGTTAGGTTGCTGCACGCTCTTTGATGCTGTGGACGCTTGGGTAAGTTTGGCCCTGGCATCTTCAGTATTAAGTGTGGTTTAAGGCATGGAAGGCAAGGCTCACCCCTCAAACATCCCTGCTGACATACTTGTACACTCGTAGGTGACTTGTATCATTGAGAAAAGAAGGCACATTTAAAGAAGCATGCACGAGCCATGAGTGCCCCAGAACTTCAAACCCCACAAGCACAGTCCCGATGCACAGGCCACTTGTTCTCTCACATTCCCTGTGAAGAGCAGGAACAGTCCACCTTCTTGTCTTGAAATGTGCACATACCCCCGCCCGAAAACTGACAGTTAAACCCTTTCCACTCCCCAGATTTACAGGTGCAGGCCCATTTGCTTCTGCGTGATGTGCTGTGGAGTACCTGCTGCCACTTGGCAAGACAGATCGCGAGCACTGCAGCAGGCGCAGATGCTGCTTCTGCTGCTAGCTCAGCTCTACAGTGCCACGGCTGCAGCCTGAAGTTCTTCCCAGCCACCAGCTGGAGACGCCGGGCATACAGCGCATGGCAGTGCAGGGAAAGGGCCATTCGTGAAGGGCAGGACTACGCTGCTGAGTGGCCCTCCTGCAGGTGGGATGGGCCATGTCATACAATCCCTCCCACCCACCTGCAGTGGCGGGCACCATTTTGTTTCATTCCGCATTCCACAGTGAGGAGCCGCCATTTCATGAAAGGACCCAACCCACCTGTTTTCGTACCGCTCCCTGATTGGCTTAGCCAGCTTTGTTTTTAAAACCCTGTCATCTTCTCATTCCTCCCTCTGATTGGGTGCCTGCTTCCAGACCGGGAACGTCTCACATGTAGGAATATATACGTTTCTGTAGAGCTGTGCCGGGTGTTTGCCAAGGCGCTGGCACTGGGGGCTGCTGGTGGCCTCTGAGAAGAAGCCAGTATTGGCCCCATGCATGCTGACACAGGCGGTTATAGCGGCACTGCCGCAGCAGGGGAGGGCAGAGCCTGGCAGCCAAGAAGGCGGTGCCTTAGGAGAAAGGTTGCTTGGAAAGGACCGCCAAAAAGGGCAGCATGCTGCTAAGCAGTAGGAAGTGAGGAGGAAAAAGCATGACAAAGAGCTGTGCATAGGCTAAGGTGAGATCGGAGCGGCAGTAATGGGGGGAGGAAGGGTTTGGAGGGGCAGGACAAGCAAGAGGGGAAGCAGGGGGAGGAACTGGAGGAGGAGCAGGAGGAGGAGGAAGAGCAGGGGGTGGTTCTGGCGCCAGAAACAAACTTTTAATGCAGCGCAGCCCATGGAAGAGAGCACGCCAGAGGAGGTCGATGTGTCCTGAGGGGAGCTGCAGCCCCCCGAGCGCACGCGCAAGAGCCTGCACGGCACCGTGCATGGGCCAAGCAAGCCGTCCTCCACAGCCTGCTGCTCTGGCAGCTTTTGAGTTTCTTTTTAGCAAGTGTCCCATCAGAAAAGCCCCAGCAGAGTCTGGGCCTTTGAGCCCTGTTGTTAGGTTGCTGCACGCTCTTTGATGCTATGGACGCTTGGGCAACTTGAACCCCGGCATCTTCAGTATTATGTGTGGTTTAAGGCATGGAAGGCAAGGCTCACGCCTCACACATCCCTACTGACATACTTGTGCACTCGTAGCTGACTTGTATCATTGAGAAAAGAAGGCACATTTAAAGAAGCATGCACGAGCCATGAGTGCCCCAGAACTTCAAACCCCACAAGCACAGTCCCGATGCACAAGCCACTTGTTCTCTCACATTCCCTGCGAAGAGCAGGAAGAGTCCACCTTGTTGTCTTGAAATGCGCACATACCCCCTCCCCAAAACTGACAGCTAAACCCCTTCCACTCCCCAAATTTAGAGGTGCAGGCCCGTTTGCTTCTGCGTGATGTGCTGTGGAGCACCTGCTACCACTTGTCCAGTGAGATCGCGAGCACTTCAGCAGGCGCAGATGCTGCTTCTTCTGCTAGTGCAGCTCCACAGCGCCACGGCTGCAGCCTGAAGTTCTTCCCGGCCACCAGCTGGAGGCGCTGGGCATACAGCGCATGGCAGGGCGGGGAAAGGGCCACTCGTGAAGGGCAGGACTACGCTGCTGATTGGCCCTCCTGCAGGTGGGATGGGCCAGGACAGGCAATCCCTCCCACCCACCCGCAGTGGCAGTGGCAGGCACCATTTTGTTTAAGTCCGCATTCCACAGTGAGGAGCCGCCATTTTGTGAAAGGACCCAAACCAACTGTTTTCGTACCGCTCCTTGATTGGCTTAGCCAGCTTTGTATTTAAAATCCTGTCATCTTCTCATTCCTCCCTCTGATTGGGTGCCTCCTTCCAGACCGGGAAGGTCTCACATGTAGGAATATATACATTTCTATAGAGCTGTGCCGGGTGTTTGCCCAGGTGCTGGCACCGGGGGCTGCTGGTGGGCTCTGAGAAGAAGCCGGTATCAGCCCCATGCATGCTGACACAGCCCGTTCCAGCAGCACTGCCGCAGCAGGGCAGGGCAGAGCGTGGCAGCCAAGAAGGCGGTGCCTTAGGAGAAAGGTTGCTTGGAAAGGACCACCAAAAAGGGCAGCATGCTACTCAGCAGTAGGGATTGAGGAGGAAAAAGCATGACAAAGAGCTCTGCATAGGCTAAGGTGAGAGTCGGAGCGTGAGTAAGGGGGGGGAGGAAGGGTTTGGAGGGGCAGGACAAGCAAGAGGGGAAGCAGGGGGAGGAACTGGAGGAGGATCAGGAGGAGGAGGAAGAGCAGGGGGTGGTTCTGGCGCCAGAAACAAACTTTTAATGCAGCGCAGCCCATGGAAGAGAGCACGCCGGAGCAGGTCGATGTGTCCTGAGGGAAGCTGCAGCCCCCCGAGAGCACGCGCAACAGCCTGCACGGCACAGTGCATGGGCCAAGCAAGCCGTCCTCCACAGCCTGCTGCTCTGGCAGCTTTTGAGTCTCTTTTTAGCAAGTTTCCTGTCAAAAGAGCCCTTGCAGAGTCTGGGCCTTTGAGCCCTGTTGTTAGGTTGCTGCACGCTCTTTGATGCTGTGGACGCTTGGGTAAGTTTGGCCCTGGCATCTTCAGTATAAAGTGTGGTTTAAGGCATGGAAAGCAAGTCTACCCCTCACATATCCTTGCTGACATACTTGCGGACTCGTAGCTGACTTGTATCACTGAGAAAAGAAGGCACATTTAAAGAAGCATGCTCGAGCCATGAGTGCCCCAGAACTTCATACCCCTTAAGTACAGTCCCGATGCACAGGCCACTTGTTCTCTCACATTCCCTGCGAAGAGCAGGAAGAGTCCACCTTGTTGTCTTGAAATGCGCACATGCCCCCTCCCCAAAACTGACAGCTAAACCCCTTCCACTCCCCAAATTTACAGGTGCAGGCCCGTTTGCTTCTGCGTGATGTGCTGTGGAGCACCTGCTACCACTTGTCCAGTGAGATCGCGAGCACTTCAGCAGGCGCAGATGCTGCTTCTTCTGCTAGCTCAGCTCCACAGCGCCCCAAAAGGGCCATTTGTGAAGGGCAGGACTACGCTGCTGAGTGGCCATCCTAGATTTGGGATGGGCCAGGACCGGGTACCGAGTATCGGCAATGTAAGCTGTCCTCCACAGCCTGCTGCTCTGGCAGCTTTACAATTTGTTTTTAGCAAGTATCCCATTGGAAAAGCTCCTTCAGAGTCTGGGCTGGGTCTGTCTGGGACAGAGTCACCTTTCCCTTCATCAACCCACACAGTTCTGTGCTCTGCACTCCTAGCTGGAACAGCACTGTTATCACTCCAGTGTTGTGTCTATTGCTGCATAGTACTGGCACAGCATCAGGACTCCCTCCAAGCCCCCAGGAGCCAGCAGGCTGGGGGTGGGCAAGTGATGGGGAGGGGACATCGCCAGGCAGCTGACCTAAATCAACCAAAGGGGTATTCCATAACACATGATGTCACACTCAGCAATAAAAGGGGGAGCTCCTGTGTGGGAGGGGACTGTCCTCCCAAACAACTGTTACACGTTTTGAGGCCCTCCTTCCCAGGACGTAGCTGAACATCGCTCGTTGATGGGAAGTACAGAATAATTTTTTTTTTCATTTCTTTTTTTTTTTTCCCCATTCCCTTTCCCTTTAATTAAATCATTCTGATCTCAAACCTCGAGCTCTTTGTATCGTATTTTCTCCCCCTTCCTCTTTGAGGAGGGGGGAGTGAGAGAGCAGCCAATGTGGAACTCGGCTGCCCACCTGGGTAAAACCACCACAGCCTTTGAGCCTTGTTGTTGAGGTTGCTGCACGCTCTTTGATGCTGTGGACGCTTGGACAAGTTTGGCCCTGCATCTTCAGTATTATGTGTGGCTTTAAGCCATTGAAGGCAAGGCTCACCCCTCACACATCCCTGCTGAACTACTTGGGGACTTGTACCTGAGTGAGAATCCTTGAATCCTTAAGGTTGGAAAAGATCTCCAGGATCTTCTAGTCCAAACGTCCCCTTACCACCAATATTAGTCACTGAACCGTGTTCCTAAGCTCCGCAACGAACCTTATGAACCTTTGCTTAAACACCCCCAGGGACAGTGACTCCACCACTTCTCTGGGCAACCCATTCCAATGCCTAACCACTCTTTCTGAGAAGAAGCTTCTCCTAATTTCCAAACTGAACCTCCCTATGCAAAACTTGAGGCCATGCCCTCTTGTCCTGTGTCTAGTCATTTGTGAGAAGAGGCCGACCCCCAGTTCACCACAAGTTCCTTTCAGGTAGTTGTAGAGAGCAATAAGGGCTCCCCTGAGCCTCCTCTTCTCCAGACTAAACAACCCCATTTTCCTCAGCCACTCCTCATAAGACTTGTGTTCCAGACCCTTCACCAACTTGGTAGTCTTTCTCTGGATATGCTCCTGGGCCTCAATGTCTTTCTCGTACTGAGGGGCCCCAAACTGAATGCAGTACTCGAGGTGCGGCCTCACCAGAACTGAGTACAGGGGGATGATTACCTCCCTGGTCCTTCTGGTTACACTATTCCTAATACAAGCCAGGATGCCGTTGGCCTTCTTGGCCACCTAGACACGCTGCTGGCTCATGTTCAGGATAGCATTGACAAACACCCCCACAGTCTTTTCCTCTGCACAGCTTTCCAGCCACTCTGCCCCAAGCCTGCAGCATTGCATGGGGTGTTGTGACCAAAGCACAGGATCTGGCATTTAGCCATGTTGAACCTCATCCCATTGGCCTCTGCCCATCGATCCAACCTGTCCAGGTCCCTCTGCAGGGCCTTCATACCCTCCAGCAGATCGACACTTACCCCCAACTTGGTGGCGTCTGCAAACTTACTAAGAGTGCACTCAATTCCCTCATCTAAATCCTCAATAAAGATGTTAAAGAGGATGGGCCCCAACACCGACCCCTAGGGAGCACCACTGGTGACCGGTCACCAGCTGGACTTAACTCCATTCACCACCTCACCCTGGGTCCGGCCTGCTGGACGATTTTTAACCCAGCCAAGAGTGTACCTGTCCAAGCCATGGGCTGCCAGCTTCTCCAGGAGAATAATGTGGTAGACCGTGTCAAGGGCTTTGCTGACATTTAGGTAGGCTACAGCAACAGCCTTTCCCTCATCTGCCAAGTGGGTTACTGGTCGTAGAAGGAGATGAGGTTGGTCGGGCAGGTCTTGCCTTTCATGAACCCATGCTGGCTGGGCCTGATCCCCTGGTAGTCTTGCACATCCTGGGTGATTGCTCTCATGATGATATGTTCCCTAACATTTTCCAGCACCGAGGTCAAGCTGACAGGCCTGTAGTTCCCTGGATCCTCCTTACGGTCCTTCTCATAGATGGGCGTCATGTTAGAAAGTCTCCATTCAACTGGCACCTCTCTGGTTGACCATGACCACTGAGAGATGATGGAAAGCAGCTTAACATTCACGTCTGCCAGCTCCCTCAGCACCCTCGGGTGGATCCCATCTGACCCCATGAACTTGTGACAGTCCAGGTGGAGTAGCGGGTCTCTTACTCTTTCCACCTGAATCGTGGGAGGTTTCTTCTGCTCCCTATCCCAGATTTCCAGGTCAGGAAGCTGAGTACCCTGAGGATAACTGGTCTGACTATTCAAGGCAGATGTAAAGAAGGCATTGAGAATCTCAGCCTCTTCCTTATCCCCAGTAGTCATGTTCCCCACCACGTCCAGTAAAGGATGGAGATTCTCCTTCGCCCTCCTCTTCCTGTTAAGATGTTTGTAAAAACATTTTTTTTGTTGTCTTTTACCACAATGGCCAGGCTGAGCTCAGGCTGGCTTTAGCCTTTCTGATTGTTTTCCTGCATATGCTAGCAACTTCCTCGTAGTCTCCCCGAGTTGCCTGACCCTTCTTCCACTGGACATAAACTCTCTTTTTCTCCATGAGACTCAGCAAAAGTTCCCTGTTCAGCCAGGCCACTCTTCTCTACTGCCAGCTCATCTTATGGCACGCGAGGACAGTCTGCTCCTACACCTTTAAGACGTCCTTCCTGAGAAGCGTCCAGCCTTACTGAACCCCTCTGTCCTGCAGGACTGACTCCCAAGTGACCCTGCCTAGCAGTGTCCTGAACAGTTCAAAGCCTGCCCTCAAAAAGTCCAAGGTAGCAGTTTTAATGACCCCCCTCCTGACTTCACCGAGGATAGAGAACCCTACCATTTCATGGTCACACTGCACAGCACAGCACATCTGCCACCTGTCCTTCTCTGTTCATGAACAGTAAGTCTAGAGGGGACCACCCTCCACCCCCTTCGGTAGGTTCAATAGCTAGCTGTGTCGATAAGCTATCTTCCACACACTGCAGAAACCTTCCAGACTGGCTGTACTGTTCCTCTTGGCTGTACTGTATTTCAAGCCTATGTCCAGGAAGTAGAAGTCCGCCAGTGGAATAGTTGCTGGTGAATGCAGGACTTCTGCCAGCTGCTTGTAGAATGGCACGTGTCCCTTCATCCTGCATTGGCAGAATATAACAGAGCAAGACCAGGATGTCTAACTTTTTGGAATACCCCCTGATTCTTACCCACAGGGAATCAAACTTCTCATCCCCACTGGCTAGCTCTGTAATGTTGAAACACTCTCTAAGATACAGAATCATGCCAACAGCCCTCCTTGTTGCCTATTTGTTCTCAAGAGCTTATAGCCATCCAATTCAGCACTAGACTTGTCAGGGAGGTCCCACCGTCTTTCAGTGATGACTTAATGCACTCAGGAAAGACAGCCCATAGACATAAGTTCCATGAGCGATCAGTACTACAGCAGTTTAGGAGGGCAAAAACAAAAGTGCAAAATGCTGCATTTAGTGAAAGCTGCAATTTTGTGAAAGGACCCAAAACACCTGTTTTTTAAAACTCTCTGATTGGCTTAGCGACCTTTGTTTTTACAACCCTGATGTGTCCTCAGAGAAGCTGCAGCCCAAAGAGAGCACACAAAAGAGCCTGCAGGGCACCGTGCATGGGCAACGCAAGGCTACCCCTCATGCATCCCTGCTGACATACGTGCGGAGCGCTAGCTGACGTTTATCAATAAGAAAAGAATGCTGACACAGCCCGTTCTAGCGGCACTGCCGCAGCAGGGGAGGGCAGAGCCTGGCAGCCAAGAAGGCGGTGCCTTAGGAGAGAGGTTGCTTGGAAAGGACTGCCAAAAAGGGCAACATGCTGCTCAGCAGTGGGGAGTGAGGAGGAAGAAGTGTGAGAAACAGCTGTGCAAAGCCTAAGGTGAGACTTGGAGCAGGAGTAAGGAAGGAGAGGAAGGGTTTGGAGGGGCAGGACGAGCAAGAGGTGGAGCAGGAGGAGGAACAGGAGGAGGAGGAAGAGCAGGGGGTGGTTCTGGCGCCAGAAACAAACTTTTAATGCAGCGCAGCCCATGGAAGAGAGCACGCCAGAGCAGGTCGATGTGTCCTGAGGGAAGCTGCAGCCCCCCGAGAGCACGCGCAACAGCCTGCACGGCACCGTGCATGGGCCAAGCAAGCCGTCCTCCACAGCCTGCTGCTCTGGCAGCTTTGGAGTCTCTTTTTAGCAAGTGTCCCATCGCAAGAGCCCCTGCAGAGTCTGGGCCTTTGAGCCCTGTTGTTAGGTTGCTGCACGCTCTTTGATGCTGTGGACGCTTGGGTAAGTTTGGCCCTGGCATCTTCAGTATTAAGTGTGGTTTAAGGCATGGAAGGCAAGGCTCACCCCTCAAACATCCCTGCTGACATACTTGTACACTCGTAGGTGACTTGTATCATTGAGAAAAGAAGGCACATTTAAAGAAGCATGCACGAGCCATGAGTGCCCCAGAACTTCAAACCCCACAAGCACAGTCCCGATGCACAGGCCACTTGTTCTCTCACATTCCCTGTGAAGAGCAGGAACAGTCCACCTTCTTGTCTTGAAATGTGCACATACCCCCGCCCGAAAACTGACAGCTAAACCCTTTCCACTCCCCAGATTTACAGGTGCAGGCCCATTTGCTTCTGCGTGATGTGCTGTGGAGTACCTGCTACCACTTGGCAAGACAGATCGCGAGCACTGCAGCAGGCGCAGATGCTGCTTCTGCTGCTAGCTCAGCTCTACAGTGCCACGGCTGCAGCCTGAAGTTCTTCCCAGCCACCAGCTGGAGACGCCGGGCATACAGCGCATGGCAGTGCAGGGAAAGGGCCATTCGTGAAGGGCAGGACTACGCTGCTGAGTGGCCCTCCTGCAGGTGGGATGGGCCATGTCATACAATCCCTCCCACCCACCTGCAGTGGCGGGCACCATTTTGTTTCATTCCGCATTCCACAGTGAGGAGCCGCCATTTCATGAAAGGACCCAACCCACCTGTTTTCGTACCGCTCCCTGATTGGCTTAGCCAGCTTTGTTTTTAAAACCCTGTCATCTTCTCATTCCTCCCTCTGATTGGGTGCCTCCTTCCAGACTGGGACGGTCTCACATGTAGGAATATATACGTTTCTGTAGAGCTGTGCCGGGTGTTTGCCAAGGCGCTGGCACTGGGGGCTGCTGGTGGCCTCTGAGAAGAAGCCAGTATTGGCCCCATGCATGCTGACACAGGCGGTTATAGCGGCACTGCCGCAGCAGGGGAGGGCAGAGCGTGGCAGCCAAGAAGGCGGTGCCTTAGGAGAAAGGTTGCTTGGAAAGGACCGCCAAAAAGGGCAGCATGCTGCTAAGCAGTAGGAAGTGAGGAGGAAAAAGCATGACAAAGAGCTGTGCATAGGCTAAGGTGAGATCGGAGCGGCAGTAATGGGGGGAGGAAGGGTTTGGAGGGGCAGGACAAGCAAGAGGGGAAGCAGGGGGAGGAACTGGAGGAGGAGCAGGAGGAGGAGGAAGAGCAGGGGGTGGTTCTGGCGCCAGAAACAAACTTTTAATGCAGCGCAGCCCATGGAAGAGAGCACGCCAGAGGAGGTCGATGTGTCCTGAGGGGAGCTGCAGCCCCCCGAGCGCACGCGCAAGAGCCTGCACGGCACCGTGCATGGGCCAAGCAAGCCGTCCTCCACAGCCTGCTGCTCTGGCAGCTTTTGAGTTTCTTTTTAGCAAGTGTCCCATCAGAAAAGCCCCAGCAGAGTCTGGGCCTTTGAGCCCTGTTGTTAGGTTGCTGCACACTCTTTGATGCTGTGGACGCTTGGGCAACTTGAACCCCGGCATCTTCAGTATTATGTGTGGTTTAAGGCATGGAAGGCAAGGCTCACGCCTCACACATCCCTACTGACATACTTGTGCACTCGTAGCTGACTTGTATCATTGAGAAAAGAAGGCACATTTAAAGAAGCATGCACGAGCCATGAGTGCCCCAGAACTTCAAACCCCACAAGCACAGTCCCGATGCACAAGCCACTTGTTCTCTCACATTCCCTGCGAAGAGCAGGAAGAGTCCACCTTGTTGTCTTGAAATGCGCACATACCCCCTCCCCAAAACTGACAGCTAAACCCCTTCCACTCCCCAAATTTCAGAGGTGCAGGCCCGTTTGCTTCTGCGTGATGTGCTGTGGAGCACCTGCTACCACTTGTCCAGTGAGATCGCGAGCACTTCAGCAGGCGCAGATGCTGCTTCTTCTGCTAGTGCAGCTCCACAGCGCCACGGCTGCAGCCTGAAGTTCTTCCCGGCCACCAGCTGGAGGCGCTGGGCATACAGCGCATGGCAGGGCGGGGAAAGGGCCACTCGTGAAGGGCAGGACTACGCTGCTGATTGGCCCTCCTGCAGGTGGGATGGGCCAGGACAGGCAATCCCTCCCACCCACCCGCAGTGGCAGTGGCAGGCACCATTTTGTTTAAGTCCGCATTCCACAGTGAGGAGCCGCCATTTTGTGAAAGGACCCAAACCAACTGTTTTCGTACCGCTCCTTGATTGGCTTAGCCAGCTTTGTATTTAAAATCCTGTCATCTTCTCATTCCTCCCTCTGATTGGGTGCCTCCTTCCAGACCGGGAAGGTCTCACATGTAGGAATATATACATTTCTATAGAGCTGTGCCGGGTGTTTGCCCAGGTGCTGGCACCGGGGGCTGCTGGTGGGCTCTGAGAAGAAGCCGGTATCAGCCCCATGCATGCTGACACAGCCCGTTCCAGCAGCACTGCTGCAGCAGGGCAGGGCAGAGCGTGGCAGCCAAGAAGGCGGTGCCTTAGGAGAAAGGTTGCTTGGAAAGGACCACCAAAAAGGGCAGCATGCTACTCAGCAGTAGGGATTGAGGAGGAAAAAGCATGACAAAGAGCTCTGCATAGGCTAAGGTGAGAGTCGGAGCGTGAGTAAGGGGGGGGAGGAAGGGTTTGGAGGGGCAGGACAAGCAAGAGGGGAAGCAGGGGGAGGAACTGGAGGAGGATCAGGAGGAGGAGGAAGAGCAGGGGGTGGTTCTGGCGCCAGAAACAAACTTTTAATGCAGCGCAGCCCATGGAAGAGAGCACGCCGGAGCAGGTCGATGTGTCCTGAGGGAAGCTGCAGCCCCCCGAGAGCACGCGCAACAGCCTGCACGGCACAGTGCATGGGCCAAGCAAGCCGTCCTCCACAGCCTGCTGCTCTGGCAGCTTTTGAGTCTCTTTTTAGCAAGTTTCCTGTCAAAAGAGCCCTTGCAGAGTCTGGGCCTTTGAGCCCTGTTGTTAGGTTGCTGCATGCTCTTTGATGCTGTGGACGCTTGGGTAAGTTTGGCCCTGGCATCTTCAGTATAAAGTGTGGTTTAAGGCATGGAAAGCAAGTCTACCCCTCACATATCCTTGCTGACATACTTGTGCACTCGTAGCTGACTTGTATCACTGAGAAAAGAAGGCACATTTAAAGAAGCATGCTCGAGCCATGAGTGCCCCAGAACTTCATACCCCTTAAGTACAGTCCCGATGCACAGGCCACTTGTTCTCTCACATTCCCTGCGAAGAGCAGGAACAGTCCACCTTGTTGTCTTGAAATGCGCACATACCCCCTCCCCAAAACTGACAGCTAAACCCCTTCCACTCCCCAAATTTACAGGTGCAGGCCCGTTTGCTTCTGCGTGATGTGCTGTGGAGCACCTGCTACCACTTGTCCAGTGAGATCGCGAGCACTTCAGCAGGCGCAGATGCTGCTTCTTCTGCTAGCTCAGCTCCACAGCGCCCCAAAAGGGCCATTTGTGAAGGGCAGGACTACGCTGCTGAGTGGCCATCCTAGATTTGGGATGGGCCAGGACCGGGTACCGAGTATCGGCAATGTAAGCTGTCCTCCACAGCCTGCTGCTCTGGCAGCTTTACAATTTGTTTTTAGCAAGTATCCCATTGGAAAAGCTCCTTCAGAGTCTGGGCTGGGTCTGTCTGGGACAGAGTCACCTTTCCCTTCATCAACCCACACAGTTCTGTGCTCTGCACTCCTAGCTGGAACAGCACTGTTATCACTCCAGTGTTGTGTCTATTGCTGCATAGTACTGGCACAGCATCAGGACTCCCTCCAAGCCCCCAGGAGCCAGCAGGCTGGGGGTGGGCAAGTGATGGGGAGGGGACATCGCCAGGCAGCTGACCTAAATCAACCAAAGGGGTATTCCATAACACATGATGTCACACTCAGCAATAAAAGGGGGAGCTCCTGTGTGGGAGGGGACTGTCCTCCCAAACAACTGTTACACGTTTTGAGGCCCTCCTTCCCAGGACGTAGCTGAACATCGCTCGTTGATGGGAAGTACAGAATAATTTTTTTTTTCATTTCTTTTTTTTTTTTCCCCATTCCCTTTCCCTTTAATTAAATCATTCTGATCTCAAACCTCGAGCTCTTTGTATCGTATTTTCTCCCCCTTCCTCTTTGAGGAGGGGGGAGTGAGAGAGCAGCCAATGTGGAACTCGGCTGCCCACCTGGGTAAAACCACCACAGCCTTTGAGCCTTGTTGTTGAGGTTGCTGCACGCTCTTTGATGCTGTGGACGCTTGGACAAGTTTGGCCCTGCATCTTCAGTATTATGTGTGGCTTTAAGCCATTGAAGGCAAGGCTCACCCCTCACACATCCCTGCTGAACTACTTGGGGACTTGTACCTGAGTGAGAATCCTTGAATCCTTAAGGTTGGAAAAGATCTCCAGGATCTTCTAGTCCAAACGTCCCCTTACCACCAATATTAGTCACTGAACCGTGTTCCCTAAGCTCCGCAACGAACCTTATGAACCTTTGCTTAAACACCCCCAGGGACAGTGACTCCACCACTTCTCTGGGCAACCCATTCCAATGCCTAACCACTCTTTCTGAGAAGAAGCTTCTCCTAATTTCCAAACTGAACCTCCCTATGCAAAACTTGAGGCCATGCCCTCTTGTCCTGTGTCTAGTCATTTGTGAGAAGAGGCCGACCCCCAGTTCACCACAAGTTCCTTTCAGGTAGTTGTAGAGAGCAATAAGGGCTCCCCTGAGCCTCCTCTTCTCCAGACTAAACAACCCCATTTTCCTCAGCCACTCCTCATAAGACTTGTGTTCCAGACCCTTCACCAACTTGGTAGTCTTTCTCTGGATATGCTCCTGGGCCTCAATGTCTTTCTCGTACTGAGGGGCCCCAAACTGAATGCAGTACTCGAGGTGCGGCCTCACCAGAACTGAGTACAGGGGGATGATTACCTCCCTGGTCCTTCTGGTTACACTATTCCTAATACAAGCCAGGATGCCGTTGGCCTTCTTGGCCACCTAGACACACTGCTGGCTCATGTTCAGGATAGCATTGACAAACACCCCCACAGTCTTTTCCTCTGCACAGCTTTCCAGCCACTCTGCCCCAAGCCTGCAGCATTGCATGGGGTGTTGTGACCAAAGCACAGGATCTGGCATTTAGCCATGTTGAACCTCATCCCATTGGCCTCTGCCCATCGATCCAACCTGTCCAGGTCCCTCTGCAGGGCCTTCATACCCTCCAGCAGATCGACACTTACCCCCAACTTGGTGGCGTCTGCAAACTTACTAAGAGTGCACTCAATTCCCTCATCTAAATCCTCAATAAAGATGTTAAAGAGGATGGGCCCCAACACCGACCCCTAGGGAGCACCACTGGTGACCGGTCACCAGCTGGACTTAACTCCATTCACCACCTCACCCTGGGTCCGGCCTGCTGGACGATTTTTAACCCAGCCAAGAGTGTACCTGTCCAAGCCATGGGCTGCCAGCTTCTCCAGGAGAATAATGTGGTAGACCGTGTCAAGGGCTTTGCTGACATCTAGGTAGGCTACAGCAACAGCCTTTCCCTCATCTGCCAAGTGGGTTACTGGTCGTAGAAGGAGATGAGGTTGGTCGGGCAGGTCTTGCCTTTCATGAACCCATGCTGGCTGGGCCTGATCCCCTGGTAGTCTTGCACATCCTGGGTGATTGCTCTCATGATGATATGTTCCCTAACATTTTCCAGCACCGAGGTCAAGCTGACAGGCCTGTAGTTCCCTGGATCCTCCTTACGGTCCTTCTCATAGATGGGCGTCATGTTAGAAAGTCTCCATTCAACTGGCACCTCTCTGGTTGACCATGACCACTGAGAGATGATGGAAAGCAGCTTAACATTCACGTCTGCCAGCTCCCTCAGCACCCTCGGGTGGATCCCATCTGACCCCATGAACTTGTGACAGTCCAGGTGGAGTAGCGGGTCTCTTACTCTTTCCACCTGAATCGTGGGAGGTTTCTTCTGCTCCCTATCCCAGATTTCCAGGTCAGGAAGCTGAGTACCCTGAGGATAACTGGTCTGACTATTCAAGGCAGATGTAAAGAAGGCATTGAGAATCTCAGCCTCTTCCTTATCCCCAGTAGTCATGTTCCCCCCCACGTCCAGTAAAGGATGGAGATTCTCCTTCGCCCTCCTCTTCCTGTTAAGATTTTTGTAAAAACATTTTTTTTGTTGTCTTTTACCACAATGGCCAGGCTGAGCTCAGGCTGGCTTTAGCCTTTCTGATTGTTTTCCTGCATATGCTAGCAACTTCCTCGTAGTCTCCCCGAGTTGCCTGACCCTTCTTCCACTGGACATAAACTCTCTTTTTCTCCATGAGACTCAGCAAAAGTTCCCTGTTCAGCCAGGCCACTCTTCTCTACTGCCAGCTCATCTTATGGCACGCGAGGACAGTCTGCTCCTACACCTTTAAGACGTCCTTCCTGAGAAGCGTCCAGCCTTACTGAACCCCTCTGTCCTGCAGGACTGACTCCCAAGTGACCCTGCCTAGCAGTGTCCTGAACAGTTCAAAGCCTGCCCTCAAAAAGTCCAAGGTAGCAGTTTTAATGACCCCCCTCCTGACTTCACCGAGGATAGAGAACCCTACCATTTCATGGTCACACTGCACAGCACAGCACATCTGCCACCTGTCCTTCTCTGTTCATGAACAGTAAGTCTAGAGGGGACCACCCTCCACCCCCTTCGGTAGGTTCAATAGCTAGCTGTGTCGATAAGCTATCTTCCACACACTGCAGAAACCTTCCAGACTGGCTGTACTGTTCCTCTTGGCTGTACTGTATTTCAAGCCTATGTCCAGGAAGTAGAAGTCCGCCAGTGGAATAGTTGCTGGTGAATGCAGGACTTCTGCCAGCTGCTTGTAGAATGGCACGTGTCCCTTCATCCTGCATTGGCAGAATATAACAGAGCAAGACCAGGATGTCTAACTTTTTGGAATACCCCCTGATTCTTACCCACAGGGAATCAAACTTCTCATCCCCACTGGCTAGCTCTGTAATGTTGAAACACTCTCTAAGATACAGAATCATGCCAACAGCCCTCCTTGTTGCCTATTTGTTCTCAAGAGCTTATAGCCATCCAATTCAGCACTAGACTTGTCAGGGAGGTCCCACCGTCTTTCAGTGATGACTTAATGCACTCAGGAAAGACAGCCCATAGACATAAGTTCCATGAGCGATCAGTACTACAGCAGTTTAGGAGGGCAAAAACAAAAGTGCAAAATGCTGCATTTAGTGAAAGCTGCAATTTTGTGAAAGGACCCAAAACACCTGTTTTTTAAAACTCTCTGATTGGCTTAGCGACCTTTGTTTTTACAACCCTGATGTGTCCTCAGAGAAGCTGCAGCCCAAAGAGAGCACACAAAAGAGCCTGCAGGGCACCGTGCATGGGCAACGCAAGGCTACCCCTCATGCATCCCTGCTGACATACGTGCGGAGCGCTAGCTGACGTTTATCAATAAGAAAAGAATGCTGACACAGCCCGTTCTAGCGGCACTGCCGCAGCAGGGGAGGGCAGAGCCTGGCAGCCAAGAAGGCGGTGCCTTAGGAGAGAGGTTGCTTGGAAAGGACTGCCAAAAAGGGCAACATGCTGCTCAGCAGTGGGGAGTGAGGAGGAAGAAGTGTGAGAAACAGCTGTGCAAAGCCTAAGGTGAGAGTCGGAGCAGGGAGTAAGGAAGGAGAGGAAGGGTTTGGAGGGGCAGGACGAGCAAGAGGTGGAGCAGGAGGAGGAACAGGAGGAGGAGCAGGAGGAGGAGGAAGAGCAGGGGTGGTTCTGGCGCCAGAAACAAACTTTTAATGCAGCGCAGCCCATGGAAGAGAGCACGCCAGAGGAGGTCGATGTGTCCTGAGGGAAGCTGCAGCCCCCCGAGCGCACGCGCAACAGCCTGCACGGCACCGTGCATGGGCCAAGCAAGCCGTCCTCCACAGCCTGCTGCTCTGGCAGCTTTGGAGTCTCTTTTTAGCAAGTGTCCCATCGCAAGAGCCCCTGCAGAGTCTGGGCCTTTGAGCCCTGTTGTTAGGTTGCTGCATGCTCTTTGATGCTGTGGACGCTTGGGCAAGTTTGGCCCTGCATCTTCAGTATTATGTGTGGCTTTAAGGCATGGAAGGCAAGGCTACCCCTCACACATCCCTGCTGAACTACTTGCGGACTCATTGCTAACTTGGATCATTGAGCAAAGAAGGCACATTTAAAGAAGCATGCTCGAGCCATGAGTGCCCCAGAACTTCAAACCCCATTAAACAGAGTCACGATGCGCAAGCCACTTGTTCTCTCACATTCCTGCGATGAGCAGGAACAGTCCACCTTGTTGTCTTGAAATGCGCACATACCCCCTCCCCAAAACTGACAGTTAAACCCTTTCCACTCCCCAGATTTACAGGTGCAGGCCCGTTTGCTTCTGCGTGATGTGCTGTGGAGCACCTGCTACCACTTGTCCAGTGAGATCGCGAGCACTTCAGCAGGCGCAGATGCTGCTTCTTCTGCTAGCTCAGCTCCACAGCGCCCCAAAAGGGCCATTTGTGAAGGGCAGGACTACGCTGCTGAGTGGCCATCCTAGATTTGGGATGGGCCAGGACCGGGTACCGAGTATCGGCAATGTAAGCTGTCCTCCACAGCCTGCTGCTCTGGCAGCTTTACAATTTGTTTTTAGCAAGTATCCCATTGGAAAAGCTCCTTCAGAGTCTGGGCTGGGTCTGTCTGGGACAGAGTCACCTTTCCCTTCATCAACCCACACAGTTCTGTGCTCTGCACTCCTAGCTGGAACAGCACTGTTATCACTCCAGTGTTGTGTCTATTGCTGCATAGTACTGGCACAGCATCAGGACTCCCTCCAAGCCCCCAGGAGCCAGCAGGCTGGGGGTGGGCAAGTGATGGGGAGGGGACATCGCCAGGCAGCTGACCTAAATCAACCAAAGGGGTATTCCATAACACATGATGTCACACTCAGCAATAAAAGGGGGAGCTCCTGTGTGGGAGGGGACTGTCCTCCCAAACAACTGTTACACGTTTTGAGGCCCTCCTTCCCAGGACGTAGCTGAACATCGCTCGTTGATGGGAAGTACAGAATAATTTTTTTTTTCATTTCTTTTTTTTTCTTCCCCATTCCCTTTCCCTTTAATTAAATCATTCTGATCTCAAACCTCGAGCTCTTTGTATCGTATTTTCTCCCCCTTCCTCTTTGAGGAGGGGGGAGTGAGAGAGCAGCCAATGTGGAACTCGGCTGCCCACCTGGGTAAAACCACCACAGCCTTTGAGCCCCGTTGTTAGGTTGCTGCACGCTCTTTGATGCTGTGGACGCTTGGACAAGTTTGGCCCTGCATCTTCAGTATTATGTGTGGCTTTAAGCCATTGAAGGCAAGGCTCACCCCTCACACATCCCTGCTGAACTACTTGGGGACTTGTACCTGAGTGAGAATCCTTGAATCCTTAAGGTTGGAAAAGATCTCCAGGATCTTCTAGTCCAAGCGTCCCCTTACCACCAATATTAGTCACTGAACCGTGTCCCTAAGCTCCGCAACGAACCTTATGAACCTTTGCTTAAACACCCCCAGGGACAGTGACTCCACCTCTTCTCTGGGCAACCCATTCCAATGCCTAACCACTCTTTCTGAGAAGAAGCTTCTCCTAATTTCCAAACTGAACCTCCCTATGCAAAACTTGAGGCCATGCCCTCTTGTCCTGTGTCTAGTCATTTGTGAGAAGAGGCCGACCCCCAGTTCACCACAAGTTCCTTTCAGGTAGTTGTAGAGAGCAATAAGGGCTCCCCTGAGCCTCCTCTTCTCCAGACTAAACAACCCCATTTTCCTCAGCCACTCCTCATAAGACTTGTGTTCCAGACCCTTCACCAACTTGGTAGTCTTTCTCTGGATATGCTCCTGGGCCTCAATGTCTTTCTCGTACTGAGGGGCCCCAAACTGAATGCAGTACTCGAGGTGCGGCCTCACCAGAACTGAGTACAGGGGGATGATTACCTCCCTGGTCCTTCTGGCTACACTATTCCTAATACAAGCCAGGATGCCGTTGGCCTTCTTGGCCACCTAGACACACTGCTGGCTCATGTTCAGGATAGCATTGACAAACACCCCCAAAGTCTTTTCCTCTGCACAGCTTTCCAGCCACTCTGCCCCAAGCCTGCAGCATTGCATGGGGTGTTGTGACCAAAGCACAGGATCTGGCATTTAGCCATGTTGAACCTCATCCCATTGGCCTCTGCCCATCGATCCAACCTGTCCAGGTCCCTCTGCAGGGCCTTCATACCCTCCAGCAGATCGACACTTACCCCCAACTTGGTGGCGTCTGCAAACTTACTAAGAGTGCACTCAATTCCCTCATCTAAATCCTCAATAAAGATGTTAAAGAGGATGGGCCCCAACACCGACCCCTAGGGAGCACCACTGGTGACCGGTCACCAGCTGGACTTAACTCCATTCACCACCTCACCCTGGGTCCGGCCTGCTGGACGATTTTTAACCCAGCCAAGAGTGTACCTGTCCAAGCCATGGGCTGCCAGCTTCTCCAGGAGAATAATGTGGTAGACCGTGTCAAGGGCTTTGCTGACATCTAGGTAGGCTACAGCAACAGCCTTTCCCTCATCTGCCAAGTGGGTTACTGGTCGTAGAAGGAGATGAGGTTGGTCGGGCAGGTCTTGCCTTTCATGAACCCATGCTGGCTGGGCCTGATCCCCTGGTAGTCTTGCACATCCTGGGTGATTGCTCTCATGATGATATGTTCCCTAACATTTTCCAGCACCGAGGTCAAGCTGACAGGCCTGTAGTTCCCTGGATCCTCCTTACGGTCCTTCTCATAGATGGGCGTCATGTTAGAAAGTCTCCATTCAACTGGCACCTCTCTGGTTGACCATGACCACTGAGAGATGATGGAAAGCAGCTTAACATTCACGTCTGCCAGCTCCCTCAGCACCCTCGGGTGGATCCCATCTGACCCCATGAACTTGTGACAGTCCAGGTGGAGTAGCGGGTCTCTTACTCTTTCCACCTGAATCGTGGGAGGTTTCTTCTGCTCCCTATCCCAGATTTCCAGGTCAGGAAGCTGAGTACCCTGAGGATAACTGGTCTGACTATTCAAGGCAGATGTAAAGAAGGCATTGAGAATCTCAGCCTCTTCCTTATCCCCAGTAGTCATGTTCCCCACCACATCCAGTAAAGGATGGAGGTTCTGGTGAATGCAGGACTTCTGCCAGCTACTTGTAGAATGGCACGTGTCCCTTCATCCTGCATTGGCAGAATATAACAGAGCAAGACCAGGATGTCTAACTTTTTGGAATACCCCCTGATTCTTACCCACAGGGAATCAAACTTCTCATCCCCACTGGCTAGCTCTGTAATGTTGAAACACTCTCTAAGATACAGAATCATGCCAACAGCCCTCCTTGTTGCCTATTTGTTCTCAAGAGCTTATAGCCATTAAATTCAGCACTAGACTTGTCAGGGAGGTCCCACCGTCTTTCAGTGATGACTTAATGCACTCAGGAAAGACAGCCCATAGACATAAGTTCCATGAGCGATCAGTACTACAGCAGTTTAGGAGGGCAAAAACAAAAGTGCAAAATGCTGCATTTAGTGAAAGCTGCAATTTTGTGAAAGGACCCAAAACACCTGTTTTTTAAAACTCTCTGATTGGCTTAGCGACCTTTGTTTTTACAACCCTGATGTGTCCTCAGAGAAGCTGCAGCCCAAAGAGAGCACACAAAAGAGCCTGCAGGGCACCGTGCATGGGCAACGCAAGGCTACCCCTCATGCATCCCTGCTGACATACGTGCGGAGCGCTAGCTGACGTTTATCAATAAGAAAAGAATGCTGACACAGCCCGTTCTAGCGGCACTGCCGCAGCAGGGGAGGGCAGAGCCTGGCAGCCAAGAAGGCGGTGCCTTAGGAGAGAGGTTGCTTGGAAAGGACCGCCAAAAAGGGCAACATGCTGCTCAGCAGTGGGGAGTGAGGAGGAAGAAGTGTGAGAAACAGCTGTGCAAAGCCTAAGGTGAGAGTCGGAGCGGGAGTAAGGAAGGAGAGGAAGGGTTTGGAGGGGCAGGACGAGCAAGAGGTGGAGCAGGAGGAGGAACAGGAGGAGGAGCAGGAGGAGGAGGAAGAGCAGAGGGTGGTTCTGGCGCCAGAAACAAACTTTTAATGCAGCGCAGCCCATGGAAGAGAGCACGCCAGAGGAGGTCGATGTGTCCTGAGGGAAGCTGCAGCCCCCCGAGCGCACGCGCAACAGCCTGCACGGCACCGTGCATGGGCCAAGCAAGCCGTCCTCCACAGCCTGCTGCTCTGGCAGCTTTGGAGTCTCTTTTTAGCAAGTGTCCCATCGCAAGAGCCCCTGCAGAGTCTGGGCCTTTGAGCCCTGTTGTTAGGTTGCTGCATGCTCTTTGATGCTGTGGACGCTTGGGCAAGTTTGGCCCTGCATCTTCAGTATTATGTGTGGCTTTAAGGCATGGAAGGCAAGGCTACCCCTCACACATCCCTGCTGAACTACTTGCGGACTCATTGCTAACTTGGATCATTGAGCAAAGAAGGCACATTTAAAGAAGCATGCTCGAGCCATGAGTGCCCCAGAACTTCAAACCCCATAAACAGAGTCACGATGCGCAAGCCACTTGTTCTCTCACATTCCTGCAAAGAGCAGGAACAGTCCACCTTGTTGTCTTGAAATGCACACACAGCCCCTCCCCAAAACTGGCAGCTAAACCCCTTCCACTCCCCAAATTTACAGTTGCAGGCCCTTTTGCTCATGCGTCATGTCCTGTGGAGCATCTGCTACCACTTGGCCGGTCAGATGGTGAGCACTGCAGGAGGCACAGATGCTGCTTCTTCTGCTAGTGCAGCTCCACAGCGCCACGGCTGCAGCCTGAAGTTCCTCCCGGCCACCAGCTGGAGGCGCTGGGCATACAGCGCATGGCAGGGCGGGGAAAGGGCCACTCGTGAAGGGCAGGACTACGCTGCTGATTGGCCCTCCTGCAGGTGGGATGGGCCATGTCATACAATCCCTCCCACCCACCCGCAGTGGCAGGCACCATTTTGTTTCATTCCGCATTCCACAGTGAGGAGCCGCCATTTTGTGAAAGGACCCAACCCACCTGTTTTCGTACCGCTCCCTGATTGGCTTAGCCAGCTTTGTTTTTAAAACCCTGTCATCTTCTCATTCCTCCCTCTGATTGGCTGCCTGCTTCCAGACCGGGAACGTCTCACATGTAGGAATATATACGTTTCTGTAGAGCTGTGCCGGGTGTATGCTCAGGTGCTGGCACCGGGGGCTGCTGGTGGCCTCTGAGAAGAAGCCGGTATTGGCCCCATGCATGCTGACACAGCCCGTTCTAGCGGCACTGCTGCAGCAGGGGAGGGCAGAGCCTGGCAGCCAAGAAGGCGGTGCCTTAGGAGAGAGGTTGCTTGGAAAGGACTGCCAAAAAGGGCAACATGCTGCTCAGCAGTGGGGAGTGAGGAGGAAGAAGTGTGAGAAACAGCTGTGCAAAGCCTAAGGTGAGAGTCGGAGCGGGAGTAAGGAAGGAGAGGAAGGGTTTGGAGGGGCAGGACGAGCAAGAGGTGGAGCAGGAGGAGGAACAGGAGGAGGAGCAGGAGGAGGAGGAAGAGCAGGGGGTGGTTCTGGCGCCAGAAACAAACTTTTAATGCAGCGCAGCCCATGGAAGAGAGCACGCCAGAGGAGGTCGATGTGTCCTGAGGGAAGCTGCAGCCCCCCGAGAGCACGCGCAACAGCCTGCACAGCACCGTGCATGGGCCAAGCAAGCCATCCTCCACAGCCTGCTGCTCTGGCAGCTTTGGAGTCTCTTTTTAGCAAGTGTCCCATCGCAAGAGCCCCTGCAGAGTCTGGGCCTTTGAGCCCTGTTGTTAGGTTGCTGCATGCTCTTTGATGCTGTGGACGCTTGGGCAAGTTTGGCCCTGCATCTTCAGTATTATGTGTGGCTTTAAGGCATGGAAGGCAAGGCTACCCCTCACACATCCCTGCTGAACTACTTGCGGACTCATTGCTAACTTGGATCATTGAGCAAAGAAGGCACATTTAAAGAAGCATGCTCGAGCCATGAGTGCCCCAGAACTTCAAACCCCATAAACAGAGTCACGATGCGCAAGCCACTTGTTCTCTCACATTCCTGCAAAGAGCAGGAACAGTCCACCTTGTTGTCTTGAAATGCACACACAGCCCCTCCCCAAAACTGGCAGCTAAACCCCTTCCACTCCCCAAATTTACAGTTGCAGGCCCTTTTGCTCATGCGTCATGTCCTGTGGAGCATCTGCTACCACTTGGCCGGTCAGATGGTGAGCACTGCAGGAGGCACAGATGCTGCTTCTTCTGCTAGTGCAGCTCCACAGCGCCACGGCTGCAGCCTGAAGTTCCTCCCGGCCTCCAGCTGGAGGCGCTGGGCATACAGCGCATGGCAGGGCGGGGAAAGGGCCACTCGTGAAGGGCAGGACTACGCTGCTGATTGGCCCTCCTGCAGGTGGGATGGGCCAGGACAGGCAATCCCTCCCACCCACCCGCAGTGGCAGTGGCAGGCACCATTTTGTTTCAGTCCGCATTCCACAGTGAGGAGCCGCCATTTTGTGAAAGGACCCAACCCACCTGTTTTCGTACCGCTCCCTGATTGGCTTAGCCAGCTTTGTTTTTAAAACCCTGTCATCTTCTCATTCCTCCCTCTGATTGGCTGCCTGCTTCCAGACCGGGAAGGTCTCACATGTAGGAATATATACGTTTCTGTAGAGCTGTGCCGGGTGTATGCTCAGGTGCTGGCACCGGGGGCTGCTGGTGGCCTCTGAGAAGAAGCCGGTATTGGCCCCATGCATGCTGACACAGCCCGTTCTAGCGGTACTGCTGCAGCAGGGGAGGGCAGAGCCTGGCAGCCAAGAAGGCGGTGCCTTAGGAGAGAGGTTGCTTGGAAAGGACTGCCAAAAAGGGCAACATGCTGCTCAGCAGTGGGGAGTGAGGAGGAAGAAGTGTGAGAAACAGCTGTGCGAAGCCTAAGGTGAGACTTGGAGCGGGAGTAAGGAAGGAGAGGAAGGGTTTGGAGGGGCAGGACGAGCAAGAGGTGGAGCAGGAGGAGGAACAGGAGGAGGAGCAGGAGGAGAAGGAAGAGCAGAGGGTGGTTCTGGCGCCAGAAACAAACTTTTAATTAAGCGCAGCCCATGGAAGAGAGCACGCCAGAGGAGGTCGATGTGTCCTGAAGGAAGCTGCAGCCCCCCGAGAGCACGCGCAACAGCCTGCACGGCACCGTGCATGGGCCAAGCAAGCCGTCCTCCACAGCCTGCTGCTCTGGCAGCTTTGGAGTCTCTTTTTAGCAAGTGTCCCATCGCAAGAGCCCCTGCAGAGTCTGGGCCTTTGAGCCCTGTTGTTAGGTTGCTGCATGCTCTTTGATGCTGTGGACGCTTGGGCAAGTTTGGCCCTGCATCTTCAGTATTATGTGTGGCTTTAAGGCATGGAAGGCAAGGCTACCCCTCACACATCCCTGCTGAACTACTTGCGGACTCATTGCTAACTTGGATCATTGAGCAAAGAAGGCACATTTAAAGAAGCATGCTCGAGCCATGAGTGCCCCAGAACTTCAAACCCCATAAACAGAGTCACGATGCGCAAGCCACTTGTTCTCTCACATTCCTGCAAAGAGCAGGAACAGTCCACCTTGTTGTCTTGAAATGCACACACAGCCCCTCCCCAAAACTGGCAGCTAAACCCCTTCCACTCCCCAAATTTACAGTTGCAGGCCCTTTTGCTCATGCGTCATGTCCTGTGGAGCATCTGCTACCATTTGGCCGGTCAGATGGTGAGCACTGCAGGAGGCACAGATGCTGCTTCTTCTGCTAGTGCAGCTCCACAGCGCCACGGCTGCAGCCTGAAGTTCCTCCCGGCCACCAGCTGGAGGCGCTGGGCATACAGCGCATGGCAGGGCGGGGAAAGGGCCACTCGTGAAGGGCAGGACTACGCTGCTGATTGGCCCTCCTGCAGGTGGGATGGGCCAGGACAGGCAATCCCTCCCACCCACCCGCAGTGGCGGGCACCATTTTGTTTCAGTCCGCATTCCACAGTGAGGAGCCGCCATTTTGTGAAAGGACCCAACCCACCTGTTTTCGTACCGCTCCCTGATTGGCTTAGCCAGCTTTGTTTTTAAAACCCTGTCATCTTCTCATTCCTCCCTCTGATTGGCTGCCTGCTTCCAGACCGGGAAGGTCTCACATGTAGGAATATATACGTTTCTGTAGAGCTGTGCCGGGTGTATGCTCAGGTGCTGGCACCGGGGGCTGCTGGTGGCCTCTGAGAAGAAGCCGGTATCGGCCCCATGCATGCTGACACAGGCGGTTCTAGCGGCACTGCCGCAGCAGGGGAGGGCAGAGCCTGGCAGCCAAGAAGGCGGTGCCTTAGGAGAGAGGTTGCTTGGAAAGGACTGCCAAAAAGGGCAACATGCTGCTCAGCAGTGGGGAGTGAGGAGGAAGAAGTGTGAGAAACAGCTGTGCAAAGCCTAAGGTGAGAGTTGGAGCGGGAGTAAGGAAGGAGAGGAAGGGTTTGGAGGGGCAGGACGAGCAAGAGGTGGAGCAGGAGGAGGAACAGGAGGAGGAGCAGGAGGAGGAGGAAGAGCAGGGGGTGGTTCTGGCGCCAGAAACAAACTTTTAATGCAGCGCAGCCCATGGAAGAGAGCACGCCAGAGGAGGTCGATGTGTCCTGAGGGAAGCTGCAGCCCCCCGAGCGCACGCGCAACAGCCTGCACGGCACCGTGCATGGGCCAAGCAAGCCGTCCTCCACAGCCTGCTGCTCTGGCAGCTTTGGAGTCTCTTTTTAGCAAGTGTCCCATCGCAAGAGCCCCTGCAGAGTCTGGGCCTTTGAGCCCCGTTGTTAGGTTGCTGCATGCTCTTTGATGCTGTGGACGCTTGGGCAAGTTTGGCCCTGCATCTTCAGTATTATGTGCGGCTTTAAGGCATGGAAGGCAAGGCTACCCCTCACACATCCCTGCTGAACTACTTGCGGACTCATTGCTAACTTGGATCATTGAGCAAAGAAGGCACATTTAAAGAAGCATGCTCGAGCCATGAGTGCCCCAGAACTTCAAACCCCATAAACAGAGTCACGATGCGCAAGCCACTTGTTCTCTCACATTCCTGCAAAGAGCAGGAACAGTCCACCTTGTTGTCTTGAAATGCACACACAGCCCCTCCCCAAAACTGGCAGCTAAACCCCTTCCACTCCCCAAATTTACAGTTGCAGGCCCGTTTGCTCATGCGTCATGTCCTGTGGAGCATCTGCTACCACTTGGCCGGTCAGATGGTGAGCACTGCAGGAGGCACAGATGCTGCTTCTTCTGCTAGTGCAGCTCCACAGCGCCACGGCTGCAGCCTGAAGTTCCTCCCGGCCACCAGCTGGAGGCGCTGGGCATACAGCGCATGGCAGGGCGGGGAAAGGGCCACTCGTGAAGGGCAGGACTACGCTGCTGATTGGCCCTCCTGCAGGTGGGATGGGCCAGGACAGGCAATCCCTCCCACCCACCCGCAGTGGCGGGCACCATTTTGTTTCAGTCCGCATTCCACAGTGAGGAGCCGCCATTTTGTGAAAGGACCCAACCCACCTGTTTTCGTACCGCTCCCTGATTGGCTTAGCCAGCTTTGTTTTTAAAACCCTGTCATCTTCTCATTCCTCCCTCTGATTGGCTGCCTGCTTCCAGACCGGGAAGGTCTCACATGTAGGAATATATACGTTTCTGTAGAGCTGTGCCGGGTGTATGCTCAGGTGCTGGCACCGGGGGCTGCTGGTGGGCTCTGAGAAGAAGCCGGTATCGGCCCCATGCATGCTGACACAGCCCGTTCTAGCGGCATTGCCGCAGCAGGGGAGGGCAGAGCCTGGCAGCCAAGAAGGCGGTGCCTTAGGAGAAAGGTTGCTTGGAAAGGACCGCCAAAAAGGGCAACATGCTGCTCAGCAGTGGGGAGTGAGGAGGAAGAAGTGTGAGAAACAGCTGTGCAAAGCCTAAGGTGAGAGTCGGAGCGGGAGTAAGGAAGGAGAGGAAGGGTTTGGAGGGGCAGGACGAGCAAGAGGTGGAGCAGGAGGAGGAACAGGAGGAGGAGCAGGAGGAGGAGGAAGAGCAGGGGGTGGTTCTGGCGCCAGAAACAAACTTTTAATGCAGCGCAGCCCATGGAAGAGAGCACGCCAGAGGAGGTCGATGTGTCCTGAGGGAAGCTGCAGCCCCCCGAGCGCACGCGCAACAGCCTGCACGGCACCGTGCATGGGCCAAGCAAGCCGTCCTCCACAGCCTGCTGCTCTGGCAGCTTTGGAGTCTCTTTTTAGCAAGTGTCCCATCGCAAGAGCCCCTGCAGAGTCTGGGCCTTTGAGCCCCGTTGTTAGGTTGCTGCATGCTCTTTGATGCTGTGGACGCTTGGGCAAGTTTGGCCCTGCATCTTCAGTATTATGTGCGGCCTTAAGGCATGGAAGGCAAGGCTACCCCTCACACATCCCTGCTGAACTACTTGCGGACTCATTGCTAACTTGGATCATTGAGCAAAGAAGGCACATTTAAAGAAGCATGCTCGAGCCATGAGTGCCCCAGAACTTCAAACCCCATAAAGAGATTCACGATGCGCAAGCCACTTGTTCTCTCACATTCCTGCAAAGAGCAGGAACAGTCCACCTTGTTGTCTTGAAATGCACACACAGCCCCTCCCCAAAACTGGCAGCTAAACCCCTTCCACTCCCCAAATTTACAGTTGCAGGCCCGTTTGCTCATGCGTCATGTCCTGTGGAGCATCTGCTACCACTTGGCCGGTCAGATGGTGAGCACTGCAGGAGGCACAGATGCTGCTTCTTCTGCTAGTGCAGCTCCACAGCGCCACGGCTGCAGCCTGAAGTTCCTCCCGGCCACCAGCTGGAGGCGCTGGGCATACAGCGTATGGCAGGGCGGGGAAAGGGCCACTCGTGAAGGGCAGGACTACGCTGCTGATTGGCCCTCCTGCAGGTGGGATGGGCCAGGACAGGCAATCCCTCCCACCCACCCGCAGTGGCGGGCACCATTTTGTTTCAGTCCGCATTCCACAGTGAGGAGCCGCCATTTTGTGAAAGGACCCAACCCACCTGTTTTCGTACCGCTCCCTGATTGGCTTAGCCAGCTTTGTTTTTAAAACCCTGTCATCTTCTCATTCCTCCCTCTGATTGGCTGCCTGCTTCCAGACCGGGAAGGTCTCACATGTAGGAATATATACGTTTCTGTAGAGCTGTGCCGGGTGTATGCTCAGGTGCTGGCACCGGGGGCTGCTGGTGGGCTCTGAGAAGAAGCCGGTATCGGCCCCATGCATGCTGACACAGCCCGTTCTAGCGGCACTTGCCGCAGCAGGGGAGGGCAGAGCCTGGCAGCCAAGAAGGCGGTGCCTTAGGAGAAAGGTTGCTTGGAAAGGACTGCCAAAAAGGGCAACATGCTGCTCAGCTAGTGGGGAGTGAGGAGGAAGAAGTGTGAGAAACAGCTGTGCAAAGCCTAAGGTGAGAGTCGGAGCGGGAGTAAGGAAGGAGAGGAAGGGTTTGGAGGGGCAGGACGAGCAAGAGGTGGAGCAGGAGGAGGAACAGGAGGAGGAGCAGGAGGAGGAGGAAGAGCAGGGGGTGGTTCTGGCGCCAGAAACAAACTTTTAATGCAGCGCAGCCCATGGAAGAGAGCACGCCAGAGGAGGTCGATGTGTCCTGAGGGAAGCTGCAGCCCCCCGAGAGCACGCGCAACAGCCTGCACGGCACCGTGCATGGGCCAAGCAAGCCGTCCTCCACAGCCTGCTGCTCTGGCAGCTTTGGAGTCTCTTTTGAGCAAGTGTCCCATCGCAAGAGCCCCTGCAGAGTCTGGGCCTTTGAGCCCCGTTGTTAGGTTGCTGCACGCTCTTTGATGCTGTGGACGCTTGGGCAAGTTTGGCCCTGCATCTTCAGTATTATGTGTGGCTTTAAGCCATTGAAGGCAAGGCTCACCCCTCACACATCCCTGCTGAACTACTTGGGGACTTGTACCTGAGTGAGAATCATTGAATCCTTAAGGTTGGAAAAGATCTCCAGGATCTTCTAGTCCAAGCGTCCCCTTATCCACCAATATTAGTCACTGAACCGTGTCCCTAAGCTCCGCAACGAACCTTATGAACCTTTGCTTAAACACCCCCAGGGACAGTGACTCCACCTCTTCTCTGGGCAACCCATTCCAATGCCTAACCACTCTTTCTGAGAAGAAGCTTCTCCTAATTTCCAAACTGAACCTCCCTATGCAAAACTTGAGGCCATGCCCTCTTGTCCTGTGTCTAGTCATTTGTGAGAAGAGGCCGACCCCCAGTTCACCACAAGTTCCTTTCAGGTAGTTGTAGAGAGCAATAAGGGCTCCCCTGAGCCTCCTCTTCTCCAGACTAAACAACCCCATTTTCCTCAGCCACTCCTCATAAGACTTGTGTTCCAGACCCTTCACCAACTTGGTAGTCTTTCTCTGGATATGCTCCTGGGCCTCAATGTCTTTCTCGTACTGAGGGGCCCCAAACTGAATGCAGTACTCGAGGTGCGGCCTCACCAGAACTGAGTACAGGGGGATGATTACCTCCCTGGTCCTTCTGGCTACACTATTCCTAATACAAGCCAGGATGCCGTTGGCCTTCTTGGCCACCTAGACACGCTGCTGGCTCATGTTCAGGATAGCAGTTGACAAACACCCCCACAGTCTTTTCCTCTGCACAGCTTTCCAGCCACTCTGCCCCAAGCCTGCAGCATTGCATGGGGTGTTGTGACCAAAGCACAGGATCTGGCATTTAGCCATGTTGAACCTCATCCCATTGGCCTCTGCCCATCGATCCAACCTGTCCAGGTCCCTCTGCAGGGCCTTCATACCCTCCAGCAGATCGACACTTACCCCCAACTTGGTGGCGTCTGCAAACTTACTAAGAGTGCACTCAATTCCCTCATCTAAATCCTCAATAAAGATGTTAAAGAGGATGGGCCCCAACACCGACCCCTAGGGAGCACCACTGGTGACCGGTCACCAGCTGGACTTAACTCCATTCACCACCTCACCCTGGGTCCGGCCTGCTGGACGATTTTTAACCCAGCCAAGAGTGTACCTGTCCAAGCCATGGGCTGCCAGCTTCTCCAGGAGAATAATGTGGTAGACCGTGTCAAGGGCTTTGCTGACATCTAGGTAGGCTACAGCAACAGCCTTTCCCTCATCTGCCAAGTGGGTTACTGGTCGTAGAAGGAGATGAGGTTGGTCGGGCAGGTCTTGCCTTTCATGAACCCATGCTGGCTGGGCCTGATCCCCTGGTAGTCTTGCACATCCTGGGTGATTGCTCTCATGATGATATGTTCCCTAACATTTTCCAGCACCGAGGTCAAGCTGACAGGCCTGTAGTTCCCTGGATCCTCCTTACGGTCCTTCTCATAGATGGGCGTCATGTTAGAAAGTCTCCATTCAACTGGCACCTCTCTGGTTGACCATGACCACTGAGAGATGATGGAAAGCAGCTTAACATTCACGTCTGCCAGCTCCCTCAGCACCCTCGGGTGGATCCCATCTGACCCCATGAACTTGTGACAGTCCAGGTGGAGTAGCAGGTCTCTTACTCTTTCCACCTGAATCGTGGGAGGTTTCTTCTGCTCCCTATCCCAGATTTCCAGGTCAGGAAGCTGAGTACCCTGAGGATAACTGGTCTGACTATTCAAGGCAGATGTAAAGAAGGCATTGAGAATCTCAGCCTCTTCCTTATCCCCAGTAGTCATGTTCCCCACCACATCCAGTAAAGGATGGAGGTTCTGGTGAATGCAGGACTTCTGCCAGCTGCTTGTAGAATGGCACGTGTCCCTTCATCCTGCATTGGCAGAATATAACAGAGCAAGACCAGGATGTCTAACTTTTTGGAATACCCCCTGATTCTTACCCACAGGGAATCAAACTTCTCATCCCCACTGGCTAGCTCTGTAATGTTGAAACACTCTCTAAGATACAGAATCATGCCAACAGCCCTCCTTGTTGCCTATTTGTTCTCAAGAGCTTATAGCCATTAAATTCAGCACTAGACTTGTCAGGGAGGTCCCACCGTCTTTCAGTGATGACTTAATGCACTCAGAAAAGACAGCCCATAGACATAAGTTCCATGAGCGATCAGTACTACAGCAGTTTAGGAGGGCAAAAACAAAAGTGCAAAATGCTGCATTTAGTGAAAGCTGCAATTTTGTGAAAGGACCCAAAACACCTGTTTTTTAAAACTCTCTGATTGGCTTAGCGACCTTTGTTTTTACAACCCTGATGTGTCCTCAGAGAAGCTGCAGCCCAAAGAGAGCACACAAAAGAGCCTGCAGGGCACCGTGCATGGGCAACGCAAGGCTACCCCTCATGCATCCCTGCTGACATACGTGCGGAGCGCTAGCTGACGTTTATCAATAAGAAAAGAATGCTGACACAGCCCGTTCTAGCGGCACTGCCGCAGCAGGGGAGGGCAGAGCCTGGCAGCCAAGAAGGCGGTGCCTTAGGAGAAAGGTTGCTTGGAAAGGACCGCCAAAAAGGGCAACATGCTGCTCAGCAGTGGGGAGTGAGGAGGAAGAAGTGTGAGAAACAGCTGTGCAAAGCCTAAGGTGAGAGTCTGGAGCGGGAGTAAGGAAGGAGAGGAAGGGTTTGGAGGGGCAGGACGAGCAAGAGGTGGAGCAGGAGGAGGAACAGGAGGAGGAGCAGGAGGAGGAGGAAGAGCAGGGGGTGGTTCTGGCGCCAGAAACAAACTTTTAATGCAGCGCAGCCCATGGAAGAGAGCACGCCAGAGCAGGTCGATGTGTCCTGAGGGAAGCTGCAGCCCCCCGAGAGCACGCGCAACAGCCTGCACGGCACCGTGCATGGGCCAAGCAAGCCGTCCTCCACAGCCTGCTGCTCTGGCAGCTTTGGAGTCTCTTTTGAGCAAGTGTCCCATCGCAAGAGCCCCTGCAGAGTCTGGGCCTTTGAGCCCCGTTGTTAGGTTGCTGCACGCTCTTTGATGCTGTGGACGCTTGGGCAAGTTTGGCCCTGCATCTTCAGTATTATGTGTGGCTTTAAGCCATTGAAGGCAAGGCTCACCCCTCACACATCCCTGCTGAACTACTTGGGGACTTGTACCTGAGTGAGAATCATTGAATCCTTAAGGTTGGAAAAGATCTCCAGGATCTTCTAGTCCAAGCGTCCCCTTACCACCAATATTAGTCACTGAACCGTGTCCCTAAGCTCCGCAACGAACCTTATGAACCTTTGCTTAAACACCCCCAGGGACAGTGACTCCACCTCTTCTCTGGGCAACCCATTCCAATGCCTAACCACTCTTTCTGAGAAGAAGCTTCTCCTAATTTCCAAACTGAACCTCCCTATGCAAAACTTGAGGCCATGCCCTCTTGTCCTGTGTCTAGTCATTTGTGAGAAGAGGCCGACCCCCAGTTCACCACAAGTTCCTTTCAGGTAGTTGTAGAGAGCAATAAGGGCTCCCCTGAGCCTCCTCTTCTCCAGACTAAACAACCCCATTTTCCTCAGCCACTCCTCATAAGACTTGTGTTCCAGACCCTTCACCAACTTGGTAGTCTTTCTCTGGGTATGCTCCTGGGCCTCAATGTCTTTCTCGTACTGAGGGGCCCCAAACTGAATGCAGTACTCGAGGTGCGGCCTCACCAGAACTGAGTACAGGGGGATGATTACCTCCCTGGTCCTTCTGGCTACACTATTCCTAATACAAGCCAGGATGCCGTTGGCCTTCTTGGCCACCTAGACACGCTGCTGGCTCATGTTCAGGATAGCGTTGACAAACACCCCCACAGTCTTTTCCTCTGCACAGCTTTCCAGCCACTCTGCCCCAAGCCTGCAGCATTGCATGGGGTGTTGTGACCAAAGCACAGGATCTGGCATTTAGCCATGTTGAACCTCATCCCATTGGCCTCTGCCCATCGATCCAACCTGTCCAGGTCCCTCTGCAGGGCCTTCATACCCTCCAGCAGATCGACACTTACCCCCAACTTGGTGGCGTCTGCAAACTTACTAAGAGTGCACTCAATTCCCTCATCTAAATCCTCAATAAAGATGTTAAAGAGGATGGGCCCCAACACCGACCCCTAGGGAACACCACTGGTGACCGGTCACCAGCTGGACTTAACTCCATTCACCACCTCACCCTGGGTCCGGCCTGCTGGACGATTTTTAACCCAGCCAAGAGTGTACCTGTCCAAGCCATGGGCTGCCAGCTTCTCCAGGAGAATAATGTGGTAGACCGTGTCAAGGGCTTTGCTGACATCTAGGTAGGCTACAGCAACAGCCTTTCCCTCATCTGCCAAGTGGGTTACTGGTCGTAGAAGGAGATGAGGTTGGTCGGGCAGGTCTTGCCTTTCATGAACCCATGCTGGCTGGGCCTGATCCCCTGGTAGTCTTGCACATCCTGGGTGATTGCTCTCATGATGATATGTTCCCTAACATTTTCCAGCACCGAGGTCAAGCTGACAGGCCTGTAGTTCCCTGGATCCTCCTTACGGTCCTTCTCATAGATGGGCGTCATGTTAGAAAGTCTCCATTCAACTGGCACCTCTCTGGTTGACCATGACCACTGAGAGATGATGGAAAGCAGCTTAACATTCACGTCTGCCAGCTCCCTCAGCACCCTCGGGTGGATCCCATCTGACCCCATGAACTTGTGACAGTCCAGGTGGAGTAGCAGGTCTCTTACTCTTTCCACCTGAATCGTGGGAGGTTTCTTCTGCTCCCTATCCCAGATTTCCAGGTCAGGAAGCTGAGTACCCTGAGGATAACTGGTCTGACTATTCAAGGCAGATGTAAAGAAGGCATTGAGAATCTCAGCCTCCTCCTTATCCCCAGTAGTCATGTTCCCCACCACATCCAGTAAAGGATGGAGGTTCTGGTGAATGCAGGACTTCTGCCAGCTGCTTGTAGAATGGCACGTGTCCCTTCATCCTGCATTGGCAGAATATAACAGAGCAAGACCAGGATGTCTAACTTTTTGGAATACCCCCTGATTCTTACCCACAGGGAATCAAACTTCTCATCCCCACTGGCTAGCTCTGTAATGTTGAAACACTCTCTAAGATACAGAATCATGCCAACAGCCCTCCTTGTTGCCTATTTGTTCTCAAGAGCTTATAGCCATTAAATTCAGCACTAGACTTGTCAGGGAGGTCCCACCGTCTTTCAGTGATGACTTAATGCACTCAGAAAAGACAGCCCATAGACATAAGTTCCATGAGCGATCAGTACTACAGCAGTTTAGGAGGGCAAAAACAAAAGTGCAAAATGCTGCATTTAGTGAAAGCTGCAATTTTGTGAAAGGACCCAAAACACCTGTTTTTTAAAACTCTCTGATTGGCTTAGCGACCTTTGTTTTTACAACCCTGATGTGTCCTCAGAGAAGCTGCAGCCCAAAGAGAGCACACAAAAGAGCCTGCAGGGCACCGTGCATGGGCAACGCAAGGCTACCCCTCATGCATCCCTGCTGACATACGTGCGGAGCGCTAGCTGACGTTTATCAATAAGAAAAGAATGCTGACACAGCCCGTTCTAGCGGCACTGCCGCAGCAGGGGAGGGCAGAGCCTGGCAGCCAAGAAGGCGGTGCCTTAGGAGAAAGGTTGCCTGGAAAGGACCGCCAAAAAGGGCAACATGCTGCTCGGCAGTGGGGAGTGAGGAGGAAGAAGTGTGAGAAACAGCTGTGCAAAGCCTAAGGTGAGAGTCGGAGCGGGAGTAAGGAAGGAGAGGAAGGGTTTGGAGGGGCAGGACGAGCAAGAGGTGGAGCAGGAGGAGGAACAGGAGGAGGAGCAGGAGGAGGAGGAAGAGCAGGGGGTGGTTCTGGTGCCAGAAACAAACTTTTAATGCAGCGCAGCCCATGGAAGAGAGCACGCCAGAGCAGGTCGATGTGTCCTGAGGGAAGCTGCAGCCCCCCGAGAGCACGCGCAACAGCCTGCACGGCACCGTGCATGGGCCAAGCAAGCCGTCCTCCACAGCCTGCTGCTCTGGCAGCTTTGGAGTCTCTTTTTAGCAAGTGTCCCATCGCAAGAGCCCTTGCAGAGTCTGGGCCTTTGAGCCCCGTTGTTAGGTTGCTGCACGCTCATTGATGCTGTGGACGCTTGGGCAAGTTTGGCCCTGCATCTTCAGTATTATGTGCGGCTTTAAGGCATGGAAGGCAAGGCTACCCCTCACACATCCCTGCTGAACTACTTGCGGACTCATTGCTAACTTGGATCATTGAGCAAAGAAGGCACATTTAAAGAAGCATGCTCGAGCCATGAGTGCCCCAGAACTTCAAACCCCATAAACAGAGTCACGATGCGCAAGCCACTTGTTCTCTCACATTCCTGCAAAGAGCAGGAACAGTCCACCTTGTTGTCTTGAAATGCACACACAGCCCCTCCCCAAAACTGGCAGCTAAACCCCTTCCACTCCCCAAATTTACAGTTGCAGGCCCGTTTGCTTATGCGTGATGTTCCGGTGGAGCGTCTGCTACCACTTGGCCGGTCAGATGGTAAGCACTGCAGGAGGCACAGATGCTGCTTCTTCTGCTAGTGCAGCTCCACAGCGCCACGGCTGCAGCCTGAAGTTCTTCCCGGCCACCAGCTGGAGGCGCTGGGCATACAGCGCATGGCAGGGCGGGGAAAGGGCCACTCGTGAAGGGCAGGACTACGCTGCTGATTGGCCCTCCTGCAGGTGGGATGGGCCAGGACAGGCAATCCCTCCCACCCACCCGCAGTGGCAGTGGCAGGCACCATTTTGTTTCAGTCCGCATTCCACAGTGAGGAGCCGCCATTTTGTGAAAGGACCCAACCCACCTGTTTTTCGTACCGCTCCCTGATTGGCTTAGCCAGCTTTGTTTTTAAAACCCTGTCATCTTCTCATTCCTCCCTCTGATTGGCTGCCTGCTTCCAGACCGGGAAGGTCTCACATGTAGGAATATATACGTTTCTGTAGAGCTGTGCCGGGTGTTTGCCCACGTGCTGGCACCGGGGGCTGCTGGTGGCCTCTGAGAAGAAGCCGGTATTGGCCCCATGCATGCTGACACAGCCCGTTCTAGCGGCACTGCCGCAGCAGGGGAGGGCAGAGCGTGGCAGCCAAGAAGGCGGTGCCTTAGGAGAAAGGTTGCTTGGAAAGGACCGCCAAAAAGGGCAACATGCTGCTCAGCAGTGGGGAGTGAGGAGGAAGAAGTGTGGGAAACAGCTGTGCAAAGCCTAAGGTGAGACTTCGGAGCGGGAGTAAGGAAGGAGAGGAAGGGTTTGGAGGGGCAGGACGAGCAAGAGGTGGAGCAGGAGGAGGAACAGGAGGAGGAGCAGGAGGAGGAGGAAGAGCAGGGGGTGGTTCTGGCGCCAGAAACAAACTTTTAATGCAGCGCAGCCCATGGAAGAGAGCACGCCAGAGCAGGTCGATGTGTCCTGAGGGAAGCTGCAGCCCCCCGAGCGCACACGCAACAGCCTGCACGGCACCGTGCATGGGCCAAGCAAGCCGTCCTCCACAGCCTGCTGCTCTGGCAGCTTTGGAGTCTCTTTTTAGCAAGTGTCCCATCGCAAGAGCCCTTGCAGAGTCTGGGCCTTTGAGCCCTGTTGTTAGGTTGCTGCATGCTCATTTGATGCTGTGGACGCTTGGGCAAGTTTGGCCCTGCATCTTCAGTATTATGTGCGGCTTTAAGGCATGGAAGGCAAGGCTACCCCTCACACATCCCTGCTGAACTACTTGCGGACTCATTGCTAACTTGGATCATTGAGCAAAGAAGGCACATTTAAAGAAGCATGCTCGAGCCATGAGTGCCCCAGAACTTCAAACCCCATAAACAGAGTCACAATGCGCAAGCCACTTGTTCTCTCACATTCCTGCAAAGAGCAGGAACAGTCCACCTTGTTGTCTTGAAATGCACACACAGCCCCTCCCCAAAACTGGCAGCTAAACCCCTTCCACTCCCCAAATTTACAGTTGCAGGCCCGTTTGCTTATGCGTGATGTTCCGGTGGAGCGTCTGCTACCACTTGGCCGGACAGATCGCGAGCACTGCAGGAGGCACAGATGCTGCTTCTTCTGCTAGCGCAGCTCCACAGCGCCACGGCTGCAGCCTGAAGTTCTTCCCGGCCACCAGCTGGAGGCGCTGGGCATACAGCGCATGGCAGGGCGGGGAAAGGGCCACTCGTGAAGGGCAGGACTACGCTGCTGATTGGCCCTCCTGCAGGTGGGATGGGCCAGGACAGGCAATCCCTCCCACCCACCCGCAGTGGCAGTGGCAGGCACCATTTTGTTTCAGTCCGCATTCCACAGTGAGGAGCCGCCATTTTGTGAAAGGACCCAACCCACCTGTTTTCGTACCGCTCCCTGATTGGCTTAGCCAGCTTTGTTTTTAAAACCCTGCCATCTTCTCATTCCTCCCTCTGATTGGCTGCCTGCTTCCAGACCGGGAAGGTCTCACATGTAGGAATATATACGTTTCTGTAGAGCTGTGCCGGGTGTTTGCCCACGTGCTGGCACCGGGGGCTGCTGGTGGCCTCTGAGAAGAAGCCGGTATTGGCCCCATGCATGCTGACACAGCCCGTTCTAGCGGCACTGCCGCAGCAGGGGAGGGCAGAGCCTGGCAGCCAAGAAGGCGGTGCCTTAGGAGAAAGGTTGCTTGGAAAGGACCGCCAAAAAGGGCAACATGCTGCTCAGCAGTGGGGAGTGAGGAGGAAGAAGTGTGGGAAACAGCTGTGCAAAGCCTAAGGTGAGAGTTGGAGCGGGAGTAAGGAAGGAGAGGAAGGGTTTGGAGGGGCAGGACGAGCAAGAGGTGGAGCAGGAGGAGGAACAGGAGGAGGAGCAGGAGGAGGAGGAAGAGCAGGGGGTGGTTCTGGCGCCAGAAACAAACTTTTAATGCAGCGCAGTCCATGGAAGAGAGCACGCCAGAGCAGGTCAATGTGTCCTGAGGGAAGCTGCAGCCCCCCGAGCGCACACGCAATAGCCTGCACGGCACCGTGCATGGGCCAAGCAAGCCGTCCTCCACAGCCTGCTGCTCTGGCAGCTTTGGAGTCTCTTTTTAGCAAGTGTCCCATCGCAAGAGCCCTTGCAGAGTCTGGGCCTTTGAGCCCTGTTGTTAGGTTGCTGCACGCTCATTGATGCTGTGGACGCTTGGGCAAGTTTGGCCCTGCATCTTCAGTATTATGTGCGGCTTTAAGGCATGGAAGGCAAGGCTACCCCTCACACATCCCTGCTGAACTACTTGCGGACTCATTGCTAACTTGGATCATTGAGCAAAGAAGGCACATTTAAAGAAGCATGCTCGAGCCATGAGTGCCCCAGAACTTCAAACCCCATAAACAGAGTCACAATGCGCAAGCCACTTGTTCTCTCACATTCCTGCAAAGAGCAGGAACAGTCCACCTTGTTGTCTTGAAATGCACACACAGCCCCTCCCCAAAACTGGCAGCTAAACCCCTTCCACTCCCCAAATTTACAGTTGCAGGCCCGTTTGCTTATGCGTGATGTTCCGGTGGAGCGTCTGCTACCACTTGGCCGGACAGATCGCGAGCACTGCAGGAGGCACAGATGCTGCTTCTTCTGCTAGCGCAGCTCCACAGCGCCACGGCTGCAGCCTGAAGTTCTTCCCGGCCACCAGCTGGAGGCGCTGGGCATACAGCGCATGGCAGGGCGGGGAAAGGGCCACTCGTGAAGGGCAGGACTACGCTGCTGATTGGCCCTCCTGCAGGTGGGATGGGCCAGGACAGGCAATCCCTCCCACCCACCCGCAGTGGCAGTGGCAGGCACCATTTTGTTTCAGTCCGCATTCCACAGTGAGGAGCCGCCATTTTGTGAAAGGACCCAACCCACCTGTTTTCGTACCACTCCCTGATTGGCTTAGCCAGCTTTGTTTTTAAAACCCTGTCATCTTCTCATTCCTCCCTCTGATTGGCTGCCTGCTTCCAGACCGGGAAGGTCTCACATGTAGGAATATATACGTTTCTGTAGAGCTGTGCCGGGTGTTTGCCCACGTGCTGGCACCGGGGGCTGCTGGTGGCCTCTGAGAAGAAGCCGGTATTGGCCCCATGCATGCTGACACAGCCCGTTCTAGCGGCACTGCCGCAGCAGGGGAGGGCAGAGCCTGGCAGCCAAGAAGGCGGTGCCTTAGGAGAAAGGTTGCTTGGAAAGGACCGCCAAAAAGGGCAACATGCTGCTCAGCAGTGGGGAGTGAGGAGGAAGAAGTGTGGGAAACAGCTGTGCAAAGCCTAAGGTGAGAGTCGGAGCGGGAGTAAGGAAGGAGAGGAAGGGTTTGGAGGGGCAGGACGAGCAAGAGGTGGAGCAGGAGGAGGAACAGGAGGAGGAGCAGGAGGAGGAGGAAGAGCAGGGGGTGGTTCTGGCGCCAGAAACAAACTTTTAATGCAGCGCAGCCCATGGAAGAGAGCACGCCAGAGGGGGTTGATGTGTCCTGAGGGAAGCTGCAGCCCCCCGAGAGCACGCGCAACAGCCTGCACGGCACTGTGCATGGGCCAAGCAAGCCGTCCTCCACAGCCTGCTGCTCTGGCAGCTTTGGAGTCTCTTTTTAGCAAGTGTCCCATCGCAAGAGCCCTTGCAGAGTCTGGGCCTTTGAGCCCTGTTGTTAGGTTGCTGCACGCTCATTGATGCTGTGGACGCTTGGGCAAGTTTGGCCCTGCATCTTCAGTATTATGTGCGGCTTTAAGGCATGGAAGGCAAGGCTACCCCTCACACATCCCTGCTGAACTACTTGCGGACTCATTGCTAACTTGGATCATTGAGCAAAGAAGGCACATTTAAAGAAGCATGCTCGAGCCATGAGTGCCCCAGAACTTCAAACCCCATAAACAGAGTCACGATGCGCAAGCCACTTGTTCTCTCACATTCCTGCAAAGAGCAGGAACAGTCCACCTTGTTGTCTTGAAATGCACACACAGCCCCTCCCCAAAACTGGCAGCTAAACCCCTTCCACTCCCCAAATTTACAGTTGCAGGCCCGTTTGCTTATGCGTGATGTTCCGGTGGAGCGTCTGCTACCACTTGGCCGGTCAGATGGTAAGCACTGCAGGAGGCACAGATGCTGCTTCTTCTGCTAGTGCAGCTCCACAGCGCCACGGCTGCAGCCTGAAGTTCTTCCCGGCCACCAGCTGGAGGCGCTGGGCATACAGCGCATGGCAGGGCGGGGAAAGGGCCACTCGTGAAGGGCAGGACTACGCTGCTGATTGGCCCTCCTGCAGGTGGGATGGGCCAGGACAGGCAATCCCTCCCACCCACCCGCAGTGGCAGTGGCAGGCACCATTTTGTTTCAGTCCGCATTCCACAGTGAGGAGACGCCATTTTGTGAAAGGACCCAACCCACCTGTTTTCGTACCACTCCCTGATTGGCTTAGCCAGCTTTGTTTTTAAAACCCTGTCATCTTCTCATTCCTCCCTCTGATTGGCTGCCTGCTTCCAGACCGGGAAGGTCTCACATGTAGGAATATATACGTTTCTGTAGAGCTGTGCCGGGTGTTTGCCCACGTGCTGGCACCGGGGGCTGCTGGTGGCCTCTGAGAAGAAGCCGGTATTGGCCCCATGCATGCTGACACAGCCCGTTCTAGCGGCACTGCCGCAGCAGGGGAGGGCAGAGCCTGGCAGCCAAGAAGGCGGTGCCTTAGGAGAAAGGTTGCTTGGAAAGGACCGCCAAAAAGGGCAACATGCTGCTCAGCAGTGGGGAGTGAGGAGGAAGAAGTGTGGGAAACAGCTGTGCAAAGCCTAAGGTGAGAGTTGGAGCGGGAGTAAGGAAGGAGAGGAAGGGTTTGGAGGGGCAGGACGAGCAAGAGGTGGAGCAGGAGGAGGAACAGGAGGAGGAGCAGGAGGAGGAGGAAGAGCAGGGGGTGGTTCTGGCGCCAGAAACAAACTTTTAATGCAGCGCAGCCCATGGAAGAGAGCACGCCAGAGGAGGTCGATGTGTCCTGAGGGAAGCTGCAGCCCCCCGAGAGCACGCGCAACAGCCTGCACGGCACTGTGCATGGGCCAAGCAAGCCGTCCTCCACAGCCTGCTGCTCTGGCAGCTTTGGAGTCTCTTTTTAGCAAGTGTCCCATCGCAAGAGCCCTTGCAGAGTCTGGGCCTTTGAGCCCTGTTGTTAGGTTGCTGCACACTCATTGATGCTGTGGACGCTTGGGCAAGTTTGGCCCTGCATCTTCAGTATTATGTGCGGCTTTAAGGCATGGAAGGCAAGGCTACCCCTCACACATCCCTGCTGAACTACTTGCGGACTCATTGCTAACTTGGATCATTGAGCAAAGAAGGCACATTTAAAGAAGCATGCTCGAGCCATGAGTGCCCCAGAACTTCAAACCCCATAAACAGAGTCACGATGCGCAAGCCACTTGTTCTCTCACATTCCTGCAAAGAGCAGGAACAGTCCACCTTGTTGTCTTGAAATGCACACACAGCCCCTCCCCAAAACTGGCAGCTAAACCCCTTCCACTCCCCAAATTTACAGTTGCAGGCCCGTTTGCTTATGCGTGATGTTCCGGTGGAGCGTCTGCTACCACTTGGCCGGTCAGATGGTAAGCACTGCAGGAGGCACAGATGCTGCTTCTTCTGCTAGTGCAGCTCCACAGCGCCACGGCTGCAGCCTGAAGTTCTTCCCGGCCACCAGCTGGAGGCGCTGGGCATACAGCGCATGGCAGGGCGGGGAAAGGGCCACTCGTGAAGGGCAGGACTACGCTGCTGATTGGCCCTCCTGCAGGTGGGATGGGCCAGGACAGGCAATCCCTCCCACCCACCCGCAGTGGCAGTGGCAGGCACCATTTTGTTTCAGTCCGCATTCCACAGTGAGGAGCCGCCATTTTGTGAAAGGACCCAACCCACCTGTTTTCGTACCACTCCCTGATTGGCTTAGCCAGCTTTGTTTTTAAAACCCTGTCATCTTCTCATTCCTCCCTCTGATTGGCTGCCTGCTTCCAGACCGGGAAGGTCTCACATGTAGGAATATATACGTTTCTGTAGAGCTGTGCCGGGTGTTTGCCCACGTGCTGGCACCGGGGGCTGCTGGTGGCCTCTGAGAAGAAGCCGGTATTGGCCCCATGCATGCTGACACAGCCCGTTCTAGCGGCACTGCCGCAGCAGGGGAGGGCAGAGCCTGGCAGCCAAGAAGGCGGTGCCTTAGGAGAAAGGTTGCTTGGAAAGGACCGCCAAAAAGGGCAACATGCTGCTCAGCAGTGGGGAGTGAGGAGGAAGAAGTGTGGGAAACAGCTGTGCAAAGCCTAAGGTGAGAGTTGGAGAGGGAGCAAGGAAGGAGAGGAAGGGTTTGGAGGGGCAGGACGAGCAAGAGGTGGAGCAGGAGGAGGAACAGGAGGAGGAGCAGGAGGAGGAGGAAGAGCAGGGGGTGGTTCTGGCGCCAGAAACAAACTTTTAATGCAGCGCAGCCCATGGAAGAGAGCACGCCAGAGGGGGTTGATGTGTCCTGAGGGAAGCTGCAGCCCCCCGAGAGCACGCGCAACAGCCTGCACGGCACCGTGCATGGGCCAAGCAAGCCGTCCTCCACAGCCTGCTGCTCCGGCAGCTTTGGAGTCTCTTTTTAGCAAGTGTCCCATCGCAAGAGCCCTTGCAGAGTCTGGGCCTTTGAGCCCTGTTGTTAGGTTGCTGCACGCTCATTGATGCTGTGGACGCTTGGGCAAGTTTGGCCCTGCATCTTCAGTATTATGTGCGGCTTTAAGGCATGGAAGGCAAGGCTACCCCTCACACATCCCTGCTGAACTACTTGCGGACTCATTGCTAACTTGGATCATTGAGCAAAGAAGGCACATTTAAAGAAGCATGCTCGAGCCATGAGTGCCCCAGAACTTCAAACCCCATAAACAGAGTCACGATGCGCAAGCCACTTGTTCTCTCACATTCCTGCAAAGAGCAGGAACAGTCCACCTTGTTGTCTTGAAATGCACACACAGCCCCTCCCCAAAACTGGCAGCTAAACCCCTTCCACTCCCCAAATTTACAGTTGCAGGCCCGTTTGCTTATGCGTGATGTTCCGGTGGAGCGTCTGCTACCACTTGGCCGGTCAGATGGTAAGCACTGCAGGAGGCACAGATGCTGCTTCTTCTGCTAGTGCAGCTCCACAGCGCCACGGCTGCAGCCTGAAGTTCTTCCCGGCCACCAGCTGGAGGCGCTGGGCATACAGCGCATGGCAGGGCGGGGAAAGGGCCACTCGTGAAGGGCAGGACTACGCTGCTGATTGGCCCTCCTGCAGGTGGGATGGGCCAGGACAGGCAATCCCTCCCACCCACCCGCAGTGGCAGTGGCAGGCACCATTTTGTTTCAGTCCGCATTCCACAGTGAGGAGCCGCCATTTTGTGAAAGGACCCAACCCACCTGTTTTCGTACCGCTCCCTGATTGGCTTAGCCAGCTTTGTTTTTAAAACCCTGTCATCTTCTCATTCCTCCCTCTGATTGGCTGCCTGCTTCCAGACCGGGAAGGTCTCACATGTAGGAATATATACGTTTCTGTAGAGCTGTGCCGGGTGTTTGCCCACGTGCTGGCACCGGGGGCTGCTGGTGGCCTCTGAGAAGAAGCCGGTATTGGCCCCATGCATGCTGACACAGCCCGTTCTAGCGGCACTGCCGCAGCAGGGGAGGGCAGAGCGTGGCAGCCAAGAAGGCGGTGCCTTAGGAGAAAGGTTGCTTGGAAAGGACCGCCAAAAAGGGCAACATGCTGCTCAGCAGTGGGGAGTGAGGAGGAAGAAGTGTGGGAAACAGCTGTGCAAAGCCTAAGGTGAGAGTTGGAGAGGGAGTAAGGAAGGAGAGGAAGGGTTTGGAGGGGCAGGACGAGCAAGAGGTGGAGCAGGAGGAGGAACAGGAGGAGGAGCAGGAGGAGGAGGAAGAGCAGGGGGTGGTTCTGGCGCCAGAAACAAACTTTTAATGCAGCGCAGCCCATGGAAGAGAGCACGCCAGAGCAGGTCGATGTGTCCTGAGGGAAGCTGCAGCCCCCCGAGAGCACACGCAACAGCCTGCACGGCACCGTGCATGGGCCAAGCAAGCCGTCCTCCACAGCCTGCTGCTCTGGCAGCTTTGGAGTCTCTTTTTAGCAAGTGTCCCATCGCAAGAGCCCTTGCAGAGTCTGGGCCTTTGAGCCCTGTTGTTAGGTTGCTGCATGCTCATTGATGCTGTGGACGCTTGGGCAAGTTTGGCCCTGCATCTTCAGTATTATGTGCGGCTTTAAGGCATGGAAGGCAAGGCTACCCCTCACACATCCCTGCTGAACTACTTGCGGACTCATTGCTAACTTGGATCATTGAGCAAAGAAGGCACATTTAAAGAAGCATGCTCGAGCCATGAGTGCCCCAGAACTTCAAACCCCATAAACAGAGTCACGATGCGCAAGCCACTTGTTCTCTCACATTCCTGCAAAGAGCAGGAACAGTCCACCTTGTTGTCTTGAAATGCACACACAGCCCCTCCCCAAAACTGGCAGCTAAACCCCTTCCACTCCCCAAATTTACAGTTGCAGGCCTGTTTGCTTATGCGTGATGTTCCGGTGGAGCATCTGCTACCACTTGGCCGGTCAGATGGTAAGCACTGCAGGAGGCACAGATGCTGCTTCTTCTGCTAGTGCAGCTCCACAGCGCCACGGCTGCAGCCTGAAGTTCTTCCCGGCCACCAGCTGGAGGCGCTGGGCATACAGCGCATGGCAGGGCGGGGAAAGGGCCACTCGTGAAGGGCAGGACTACGCTGCTGATTGGCCCTCCTGCAGGTGGGATGGGCCAGGACAGGCAATCCCTCCCACCCACCCGCAGTGGCAGGCACCATTTTGTTTCAGTCCGCATTCCACAGTGAGGAGCCGCCATTTTGTGAAAGGACCCAACCCACCTGTTTTCGTACCGCTCCCTGATTGGCTTAGCCAGCTTTGTTTTTAAAACCCTGTCATCTTCTCATTCCTCCCTCTGATTGGCTGCCTGCTTCCAGACCGGGAAGGTCTCACATGTAGGAATATATACGTTTCTGTAGAGCTGTGCCGGGTGTTTGCCCACGTGCTGGCACCGGGGGCTGCTGGTGGCCTCTGAGAAGAAGCCGGTATTGGCCCCATGCATGCTGACACAGCCCGTTCTAGCGGCACTGCCGCAGCAGGGGAGGGCAGAGCGTGGCAGCCAAGAAGGCGGTGCCTTAGGAGAAAGGTTGCTTGGAAAGGACCGCCAAAAAGGGCAACATGCTGCTCAGCAGTGGGGAGTGAGGAGGAAGAAGTGTGGGAAACAGCTGTGCAAAGCCTAAGGTGAGAGTTGGAGAGGGAGTAAGGAAGGAGAGGAAGGGTTTGGAGGGGCAGGACGAGCAAGAGGTGGAGCAGGAGGAGGAACAGGAGGAGGAGCAGGAGGAGGAGGAAGAGCAGGGGGTGGTTCTGGCGCCAGAAACAAACTTTTAATGCAGCGCAGCCCATGGAAGAGAGCACGCCAGAGGAGGTCGACGTGTCCTGAGGGAAGCTGCAGCCCCCCGAGAGCACACGCAACAGCCTGCACGGCACCGTGCATGGGCCAAGCAAGCCGTCCTCCACAGCCTGCTGCTCTGGCAGCTTTGGAGTCTCTTTTTAGCAAGTGTCCCATCGCAAGAGCCCTTGCAGAGTCTGGGCCTTTGAGCCCTGTTGTTAGGTTGCTGCACGCTCATTGATGCTGTGGACGCTTGGGCAAGTTTGGCCCTGCATCTTCAGTATTATGTGCGGCTTTAAGGCATGGAAGGCAAGGCTACCCCTCACACATCCCTGCTGAACTACTTGCGGACTCATTGCTAACTTGGATCATTGAGCAAAGAAGGCACATTTAAAGAAGCATGCTCGAGCCATGAGTGCCCCAGAACTTCAAACCCCATAAACAGAGTCACGATGCGCAAGCCACTTGTTCTCTCACATTCCTGCAAAGAGCAGGAACAGTCCACCTTGTTGTCTTGAAATGCACACACAGCCCCTCCCCAAAACTGGCAGCTAAACCCCTTCCACTCCCCAAATTTACAGTTGCAGGCCTGTTTGCTTATGCGTGATGTTCCGGTGGAGCATCTGCTACCACTTGGCCGGTCAGATGGTAAGCACTGCAGGAGGCACAGATGCTGCTTCTTCTGCTAGTGCAGCTCCACAGCGCCACGGCTGCAGCCTGAAGTTCTTCCCGGCCACCAGCTGGAGGCGCTGGGCATACAGCGCATGGCAGGGCGGGGAAAGGGCCACTCGTGAAGGGCAGGACTACGCTGCTGATTGGCCCTCCTGCAGGTGGGATGGGCCAGGACAGGCAATCCCTCCCACCCACCCGCAGTGGCAGGCACCATTTTGTTTCAGTCCGCATTCCACAGTGAGGAGCCGCCATTTTGTGAAAGGACCCAACCCACCTGTTTTCGTACCGCTCCCTGATTGGCTTAGCCAGCTTTGTTTTTAAAACCCTGTCATCTTCTCATTCCTCCCTCTGATTGGCTGCCTGCTTCCAGACCGGGAAGGTCTCACATGTAGGAATATATACGTTTCTGTAGAGCTGTGCCGGGTGTTTGCCCACGTGCTGGCACCGGGGGCTGCTGGTGGCCTCTGAGAAGAAGCCGGTATTGGCCCCATGCATGCTGACACAGCCCGTTCTAGCGGCACTGCCGCAGCAGGGGAGGGCAGAGCGTGGCAGCCAAGAAGGCGGTGCCTTAGGAGAAAGGTTGCTTGGAAAGGACCGCCAAAAAGGGCAACATGCTGCTCAGCAGTGGGGAGTGAGGAGGAAGAAGTGTGGGAAACAGCTGTGCAAAGCCTAAGGTGAGAGTTGGAGAGGGAGTAAGGAAGGAGAGGAAGGGTTTGGAGGGGCAGGACGAGCAAGAGGTGGAGCAGGAGGAGGAACAGGAGGAGGAGCAGGAGGAGGAGGAAGAGCAGGGGGTGGTTCTGGCGCCAGAAACAAACTTTTAATGCAGCGCAGCCCATGGAAGAGAGCACGCCAGAGGAGGTCGATGTGTCCTGAGGGAAGCTGCAGCCCCCCGAGAGCACACGCAACAGCCTGCACGGCACCGTGCATGGGCCAAGCAAGCCGTCCTCCACAGCCTGCTGCTCTGGCAGCTTTGGAGTCTCTTTTTAGCAAGTGTCCCATCGCAAGAGCCCTTGCAGAGTCTGGGCCTTTGAGCCCTGTTGTTAGGTTGCTGCACGCTCATTGATGCTGTGGACGCTTGGGCAAGTTTGGCCCTGCATCTTCAGTATTATGTGCGGCTTTAAGGCATGGAAGGCAAGGCTACCCCTCACACATCCCTGCTGAACTACTTGCGGACTCATTGCTAACTTGGATCATTGAGCAAAGAAGGCACATTTAAAGAAGCATGCTCGAGCCATGAGTGCCCCAGAACTTCAAACCCCATAAACAGAGTCACGATGCGCAAGCCACTTGTTCTCTCACATTCCTGCAAAGAGCAGGAACAGTCCACCTTGTTGTCTTGAAATGCACACACAGCCCCTCCCCAAAACTGGCAGCTAAACCCCTTCCACTCCCCAAATTTACAGTTGCAGGCCCGTTTGCTTATGCGTGATGTTCCGGTGGAGCGTCTGCTACCACTTGGCCGGTCAGATGGTAAGCACTGCAGGAGGCACAGATGCTGCTTCTTCTGCTAGTGCAGCTCCACAGCGCCACGGCTGCAGCCTGAAGTTCTTCCCGGCCACCAGCTGGAGGCGCTGGGCATACAGCGCATGGCAGGGCGGGGAAAGGGCCACTCGTGAAGGGCAGGACTACGCTGCTGATTGGCCCTCCTGCAGGTGGGATGGGCCAGGACAGGCAATCCCTCCCACCCACCCGCAGTGGCAGTGGCAGGCACCATTTTGTTTCAGTCCGCATTCCACAGTGAGGAGCCGCCATTTTGTGAAAGGACCCAACCCACCTGTTTTCGTACCGCTCCCTGATTGGCTTAGCCAGCTTTGTTTTTAAAACCCTGTCATCTTCTCATTCCTCCCTCTGATTGGCTGCCTGCTTCCAGACCGGGAAGGTCTCACATGTAGGAATATATACGTTTCTGTAGAGCTGTGCCGGGTGTTTGCCCACGTGCTGGCACCGGGGGCTGCTGGTGGCCTCTGAGAAGAAGCCGGTATTGGCCCCATGCATGCTGACACAGCCCGTTCTAGCGGCACTGCCGCAGCAGGGGAGGGCAGAGCCTGGCAGCCAAGAAGGCGGTGCCTTAGGAGAAAGGTTGCTTGGAAAGGACCGCCAAAAAGGGCAACATGCTGCTCAGCAGTGGGGAGTGAGGAGGAAGAAGTGTGGGAAACAGCTGTGCAAAGCCTAAGGTGAGAGTTGGAGAGGGAGTAAGGAAGGAGAGGAAGGGTTTGGAGGGGCAGGACGAGCAAGAGGTGGAGCAGGAGGAGGAACAGGAGGAGGAGCAGGAGGAGGAGGAAGAGCAGGGGGTGGTTCTGGCGCCAGAAACAAACTTTTAATGCAGCGCAGCCCATGGAAGAGAGCACGCCAGAGGAGGTCGATGTGTCCTGAGGGAAGCTGCAGCCCCCCGAGAGCACACGCAACAGCCTGCACGGCACCGTGCATGGGCCAAGCAAGCCGTCCTCCACAGCCTGCTGCTCTGGCAGCTTTGGAGTCTCTTTTTAGCAAGTGTCCCATCGCAAGAGCCCTTGCAGAGTCTGGGCCTTTGAGCCCTGTTGTTAGGTTGCTGCACGCTCATTGATGCTGTGGACGCTTGGGCAAGTTTGGCCCTGCATCTTCAGTATTATGTGCGGCTTTAAGGCATGGAAGGCAAGGCTACCCCTCACACATCCCTGCTGAACTACTTGCGGACTCATTGCTAACTTGGATCATTGAGCAAAGAAGGCACATTTAAAGAAGCATGCTCGAGCCATGAGTGCCCCAGAACTTCAAACCCCATAAACAGAGTCACGATGCGCAAGCCACTTGTTCTCTCACATTCCTGCAAAGAGCAGGAACAGTCCACCTTGTTGTCTTGAAATGCACACACAGCCCCTCCCCAAAACTGGCAGCTAAACCCCTTCCACACCCCAAATTTACAGTTGCAGGCCCGTTTGCTTATGCGTGATGTTCCGGTGGAGCGTCTGCTACCACTTGGCCGGTCAGATGGTAAGCACTGCAGGAGGCACAGATGCTGCTTCTTCTGCTAGTGCAGCTCCACAGCGCCACGGCTGCAGCCTGAAGTTCTTCCCGGCCACCAGCTGGAGGCGCTGGGCATACAGCGCATGGCAGGGCGGGGAAAGGGCCACTCGTGAAGGGCAGGACTACGCTGCTGATTGGCCCTCCTGCAGGTGGGATGGGCCAGGACAGGCAATCCCTCCCACCCACCCGCAGTGGCAGTGGCAGGCACCATTTTGTTTCAGTCCGCATTCCACAGTGAGGAGCCGCCATTTTGTGAAAGGACCCAACCCACCTGTTTTCGTACCACTCCCTGATTGGCTTAGCCAGCTTTGTTTTTAAAACCCTGTCATCTTCTCATTCCTCCCTCTGATTGGCTGCCTGCTTCCAGACCGGGAAGGTCTCACATGTAGGAATATATACGTTTCTGTAGAGCTGTGCCGGGTGTTTGCCCACGTGCTGGCACCGGGGGCTGCTGGTGGCCTCTGAGAAGAAGCCGGTATTGGCCCCATGCATGCTGACACAGCCCGTTCTAGCGGCACTGCCGCAGCAGGGGAGGGCAGAGCCTGGCAGCCAAGAAGGCGGTGCCTTAGGAGAAAGGTTGCTTGGAAAGGACCGCCAAAAAGGGCAACATGCTGCTCAGCAGTGGGGAGTGAGGAGGAAGAAGTGTGGGAAACAGCTGTGCAAAGCCTAAGGTGAGAGTTGGAGCGGGAGTAAGGAAGGAGAGGAAGGGTTTGGAGGGGCAGGACGAGCAAGAGGTGGAGCAGGAGGAGGAACAGGAGGAGGAGCAGGAGGAGGAGGAAGAGCAGGGGGTGGTTCTGGCGCCAGAAACAAACTTTTAATGCAGCGCAGCCCATGGAAGAGAGCACGCCAGAGGGGGTTGATGTGTCCTGAGGGAAGCTGCAGCCCCCCGAGAGCACGCGCAACAGCCTGCACGGCACCGTGCATGGGCCAAGCAAGCCGTCCTCCACAGCCTGCTGCTCCGGCAGCTTTGGAGTCTCTTTTTAGCAAGTGTCCCATCGCAAGAGCCCTTGCAGAGTCTGGGCCTTTGAGCCCTGTTGTTAGGTTGCTGCACACTCATTGATGCTGTGGACGCTTGGGCAAGTTTGGCCCTGCATCTTCAGTATTATGTGCGGCTTTAAGGCATGGAAGGCAAGGCTACCCCTCACACATCCCTGCTGAACTACTTGCGGACTCATTGCTAACTTGGATCATTGAGCAAAGAAGGCACATTTAAAGAAGCATGCTCGAGCCATGAGTGCCCCAGAACTTCAAACCCCATAAACAGAGTCACGATGCGCAAGCCACTTGTTCTCTCACATTCCTGCAAAGAGCAGGAACAGTCCACCTTGTTGTCTTGAAATGCACACACAGCCCCTCCCCAAAACTGGCAGCTAAACCCCTTCCACTCCCCAAATTTACAGTTGCAGGCCCGTTTGCTTATGCGTGATGTTCCGGTGGAGCGTCTGCTACCACTTGGCCGGTCAGATGGTAAGCACTGCAGGAGGCACAGATGCTGCTTCTTCTGCTAGTGCAGCTCCACAGCGCCACGGCTGCAGCCTGAAGTTCTTCCCGGCCACCAGCTGGAGGCGCTGGGCATACAGCGCATGGCAGGGCGGGGAAAGGGCCACTCGTGAAGGGCAGGACTACGCTGCTGATTGGCCCTCCTGCAGGTGGGATGGGCCAGGACAGGCAATCCCTCCCACCCACCCGCAGTGGCAGGCACCATTTTGTTTCAGTCCGCATTCCACAGTGAGGAGCCGCCATTTTGTGAAAGGACCCAACCCACCTGTTTTCGTACCGCTCCCTGATTGGCTTAGCCAGCTTTGTTTTTAAAACCCTGTCATCTTCTCATTCCTCCCTCTGATTGGCTGCCTGCTTCCAGACCGGGAAGGTCTCACATGTAGGAATATATACGTTTCTGTAGAGCTGTGCCGGGTGTTTGCCCACGTGCTGGCACCGGGGGCTGCTGGTGGCCTCTGAGAAGAAGCCGGTATTGGCCCCATGCATGCTGACACAGCCCGTTCTAGCGGCACTGCCGCAGCAGGGGAGGGCAGAGCGTGGCAGCCAAGAAGGCGGTGCCTTAGGAGAAAGGTTGCTTGGAAAGGACCGCCAAAAAGGGCAACATGCTGCTCAGCAGTGGGGAGTGAGGAGGAAGAAGTGTGGGAAACAGCTGTGCAAAGCCTAAGGTGAGAGTTGGAGCGGGAGTAAGGAAGGAGAGGAAGGGTTTGGAGGGGCAGGACGAGCAAGAGGTGGAGCAGGAGGAGGAACAGGAGGAGGAGCAGGAGGAGGAGGAAGAGCAGGGGGTGGTTCTGGCGCCAGAAACAAACTTTTAATGCAGCGCAGCCCATGGAAGAGAGCACGCCAGAGGAGGTCGATGTGTCCTGAGGGAAGCTGCAGCCCCCCGAGAGCACACGCAACAGCCTGCACGGCACCGTGCATGGGCCAAGCAAGCCGTCCTCCACAGCCTGCTGCTCTGGCAGCTTTGGAGTCTCTTTTTAGCAAGTGTCCCATCGCATAACCCTTGCAGAGTCTGGGCCTTTGAGCCCTGTTGCACGCTCATTGATGCTGTGGACGCTTGGGCAAGTTTGGCCCTGCATCTTCAGTATTATGTGCGGCTTTAAGGCATGGAAGGCAAGGCTACCCCTCACACATCCCTGCTGAACTACTTGCGGACTCATTGCTAACTTGGATCATTGAGCAAAGAAGGCACATTTAAAGAAGCATGCTCGAGCCATGAGTGCCCCAGAACTTCAAACCCCATAAACAGAGTCACGATGCGCAAGCCACTTGTTCTCTCACATTCCTGCAAAGAGCAGGAACAGTCCACCTTGTTGTCTTGAAATGCACACACAGCCCCTCCCCAAAACTGGCAGCTAAACCCCTTCCACTCCCCAAATTTACAGTTGCAGGCCCGTTTGCTTATGCGTGATGTTCCGGTGGAGCGTCTGCTACCACTTGGCCGGTCAGATGGTAAGCACTGCAGGAGGCACAGATGCTGCTTCTTCTGCTAGTGCAGCTCCACAGCGCCACGGCTGCAGCCTGAAGTTCTTCCCGGCCACCAGCTGGAGGCGCTGGGCATACAGCGCATGGCAGGGCGGGGAAAGGGCCACTCGTGAAGGGCAGGACTACGCTGCTGATTGGCCCTCCTGCAGGTGGGATGGGCCAGGACAGGCAATCCCTCCCACCCACCCGCAGTGGCAGTGGCAGGCACCATTTTGTTTCAGTCCGCATTCCACAGTGAGGAGCCGCCATTTTGTGAAAGGACCCAACCCACCTGTTTTCGTACCGCTCCCTGATTGGCTTAGCCAGCTTTGTTTTTAAAACCCTGTCATCTTCTCATTCCTCCCTCTGATTGGCTGCCTGCTTCCAGACCGGGAAGGTCTCACATGTAGGAATATATACGTTTCTGTAGAGCTGTGCCGGGTGTTTGCCCACGTGCTGGCACCGGGGGCTGCTGGTGGCCTCTGAGAAGAAGCCGGTATTGGCCCCATGCATGCTGACACAGCCCGTTCTAGCGGCACTGCCGCAGCAGGGGAGGGCAGAGCCGTGGCAGCCAAGAAGGCGGTGCCTTAGGAGAAAGGTTGCTTGGAAAGGACCGCCAAAAAGGGCAACATGCTGCTCAGCAGTGGGGAGTGAGGAGGAAGAAGTGTGAGAAACAGCTGTGCAAAGCCTAAGGTGAGAGTTGGAGAGGGAGCAAGGAAGGAGAGGAAGGGTTTGGAGGGGCAGGACGAGCAAGAGGTGGAGCAGGAGGAGGAACAGGAGGAGGATCAGGAGGAGGAGGAAGAGCGGGGGGTGGTTCTGGCGCCAGAAACAAACTTTTAATGCAGCGCAGCCCATGGAAGAGAGCACGCCAGAGGAGGTCGATGTGTCCTGAGGGAAGCTGCAGCCCCCCGAGAGCACGCGCAACAGCCTGCACGGCACCGTGCATGGGCCAAGCAAGCCGTCCTCCACAGCCTGCTGCTCTGGCAGCTTTGGAGTCTCTTTTTAGCAAGTGTCCCATCGCAAGAGCCCCTGCAGAGTCTGGGCCTTTGAGCCCCGTTGTTAGGTTGCTGCACGCTCTTTGATGCTGTGGACGCTTGGGCAAGTTTGGCCCTGCATCTTCAGTATTATGTGCGGCTTTAAGGCATGGAAGGCAAGGCTACCCCTCACACATCCCTGCTGAACTACTTGGGGACTTGTACCTGAGTGAGAATCGTTGAATCCTTAAGGTTGGAAAAGATCTCCAGGATCTTCTAGTCCAAACGTCCCCTTACCACCAATATTAGTCACTGAACTGTGTCCCTAAGCTCCGCAACGAACCTTATGAACCTTTGCTTAAACACCCCCAGGGACAGTGACTCCACCACTTCTCTGGGCAACCCATTCCAATGCCTAACCACTCTTTCTGAGAAGAAGCTTCTCCTAATTTCCAAACTGAACCTCCCTATGCAAAACTTGAGGCCATGCCCTCTTGTCCTGTGTCTAGTCATTTGTGAGAAGAGGCCGACCCCCAGTTCACCACAAGTTCCTTTCAGGTAGTTGTAGAGAGCAATAAGGGCTCCCCTGAGCCTCCTCTTCTCCAGACTAAACAACCCCATTTTCCTCAGCCACTCCTCATAAGACTTGTGTTCCAGACCCTTCACCAACTTGGTAGTCTTTCTCTGGATATGCTCCTGGGCCTCAATGTCTTTCTCGTACTGAGGGGCCCCAAACTGAATGCAGTACTCGAGGTGCGGCCTCACCAGAACTGAGTACAGGGGGATGATTACCTCCCTGGTCCTTCTGGCTACACTATTCCTAATACAAGCCAGGATGCCGTTGGCCTTCTTGGCCACCTAGACACACTGCTGGCTCATGTTCAGGATAGCATTGACAAACACCCCCACAGTCTTTTCCTCTGCACAGCTTTCCAGCCACTCTGCCCCAAGCCTGCAGCATTGCATGGGGTGTTGTGACCAAAGCACAGGATCTGGCATTTAGCCATGTTGAACCTCATCCCATTGGCCTCTGCCCATCGATCCAACCTGTCCAGGTCCCTCTGCAGGGCCTTCATACCCTCCAGCAGATCGACACTTACCCCCAACTTGGTGGCGTCTGCAAACTTACTAAGAGTGCACTCAATTCCCTCATCTAAATCCTCAATAAAGATGTTAAAGAGGATGGGCCCCAACACCGACCCCTAGGGAAGCACCACTGGTGACCGGTCACCAGCTGGACTTAACTCCATTCACCACCTCACCCTGGGTCCGGCCTGCTGGACGATTTTTAACCCAGCCAAGAGTGTACCTGTCCAAGCCATGGGCTGCCAGCTTCTCCAGGAGAATAATGTGGTAGACCGTGTCAAGGGCTTTGCTGACATCTAGGTAGGCTACAGCAACAGCCTTTCCCTCATCTGCCAAGTGGGTTACTGGTCGTAGAAGGAGATGAGGTTGGTCGGGCAGGTCTTGCCTTTCATGAACCCATGCTGGCTGGGCCTGATCCCCTGGTAGTCTTGCACATCCTGGGTGATTGCTCTCATGATGATATGTTCCCTAACATTTTCCAGCACCGAGGTCAAGCTGACAGGCCTGTAGTTCCCTGGATCCTCCTTACGGTCCTTCTCATAGATGGGCGTCATGTTAGAAAGTCTCCATTCAACTGGCACCTCTCTGGTTGACCAGGACCACTGAGAGATGATGGAAAGCAGCTTAACATTCACGTCTGCCAGCTCCCTCAGCACCCTCGGGTGGATCCCATCTGACCCCATGAACTTGTGACAGTCCAGGTGGAGTAGCAGGTCTCTTACTCTTTCCACCTGAATCGTGGGAGGTTTCTTCTGCTCCCTATCCCAGATTTCCAGGTCAGGAAGCTGAGTACCCTGAGGATAACTGGTCTGACTATTCAAGGCAGATGTAAAGAAGGCATTGAGAATCCTCAGCCTCTTCCTTATCCCCAGTAGTCATGTTCCCCACCACATCCAGTAAAGGATGGAGGTTCTCCTTCGCCCTCCTCTTCCTGTTAATATGTTTGTAAAAACATTTTTTTTGTTGTCTTTTACCACAATGGCCAGGCTGAGCTCAGGCTGGCTTTAGCCTTTCTGATTGTTTTCCTGCATATGCTAGCAACTTCCTTGTAGTCTCCCCGAGTTGCCTGACCCTTCTTCCACTGGACATAAACTCTCTTTTTCTCCATGAGACTCAGCAAAAGTTCCCTGTTCAGCCAGGCCACTCTTCTCTACTGCCAGCTCATCTTATGGCACGCGAGGACAGTCTGCTCCTACACCTTTAAGACATCCTTCCTGAGAAGCGTCCAGCCTTACTGAACCCCTCTGTCCTGCAGGACTGACTCCCAAGTGACCCTGCCTAGCAGTGTCCTGAACAGTTCAAAGCCTGCCCTCAAAAAAGTCCAAGGTAGCAGTTTTAATGACCCCCCTCCTGACTTCACCGAGAATAGAGAACTCTACCATTTCATGGTCACACTGCACAGCACAGCACATCTGCCACCTGTCCTTCTCTGTTCATGAACAGTAAGTCTAGAGGGGACCACCCTCCACCCCCTTCGGTAGGTTCAATAGCTAGCTGTGTCGATAAGCTATCTTCCACACACTGCAGAAACCTTCCAGACTGGCTGTACTGTTCCTCTCGGCTGTACTGTATTTCAAGCCTATGTCCAGGAAGTAGAAGTCCGCCAGTGGAATAGTTGCTGGTGAATGCAGGACTTCTGCCAGCTGCTTGTAGAATGGCACGTGTCCCTTCATCCTGCATTGGCAGAATATAACAGAGCAAGACCAGGATGTCTAACTTTTTGGAATACCCCCTGATTCTTACCCACAGGGAATCAAACTTCTCATCCCCACTGGCTAGCTCTGTAATGTTGAAACACTCTCTAAGATACAGAATCATGCCAACAGCCCTCCTCGTTGCCTATTTGTTCTCAAGAGCTTATAGCCATTAAATTCAGCACTAGACTTGTCAGGGAGGTCCCACCGTCTTTCAGTGATGACTTAATGCACTCAGAAAAGACAGCCCATAGACATAAGTTCCATGAGCGATCAGTACTACAGCAGTTTAGGAGGGCAAAAACAAAAGTGCAAAATGCTGCATTTAGTGAAAGCTGCAATTTTGTGAAAGGACCCAAAACACCTGTTTTTTAAAACTCTCTGATTGGCTTAGCGACCTTTGTTTTTACAACCCTGATGTGTCCTCAGAGAAGCTGCAGCCCAAAGAGAGCACACAAAAGAGCCTGCAGGGCACCGTGCATGGGCAACGCAAGGCTACCCCTCATGCATCCCTGCTGACATACGTGCGGAGCGCTAGCTGACGTTTATCAATAAGAAAAGAATGCTGACACAGCCCGTTCTAGCGGCACTGCCGCAGCAGGGGAGGGCAGAGCGTGGCAGCCAAGAAGGCGGTGCCTTAGGAGAAAGGTTGCTTGGAAAGGACCGCCAAAAAGGGCAACATGCTGCTCAGCAGTGGGGAGTGAGGAGGAAGAAGTGTGAGAAACAGCTGTGCAAAGCCTAAGGTGAGAGTTGGAGAGGGAGCAAGGAAGGAGAGGAAGGGTTTGGAGGGGCAGGACGAGCAAGAGGTGGAGCAGGAGGAGGAACAGGAGGAGGAGCAGGAGGAGGAGGAAGAGCAGGGGGTGGTTCTGGCGCCAGAAACAAACTTTTAATGCAGCGCAGCCCATGGAAGAGAGCACGCCAGAGCAGGTCGATGTGTCCTGAGGGAAGCTGCAGCCCCCCGAGAGCACGCGCAACAGCCTGCACGGCACCGTGCATGGGCCAAGCAAGCCGTCCTCCACAGCCTGCTGCTCTGGCAGCTTTGGAGTCTCTTTTGAGCAAGTGTCCCATCGCAAGAGCCCCTGCAGAGTCTGGGCCTTTGAGCCCTGTTGTTAGGTTGCTGCACGCTCTTTGATGCTGTGGACGCTTGGGCAAGTTTGGCCCTGCATCTTCAGTATTATGTGCGGCTTTAAGGCATGGAAGGCAAGGCTACCCCTCACACATCCCTGCTGAACTACTTGGGGACTTGTACCTGAATGAGAATCGTTGAATCCTTAAGGTTGGAAAAGATCTCCAGGATCTTCTAGTCCAAACGTCCCCTTACCACCAATATTAGTCACTGAACTGTGTCCCTAAGCTCCGCAACGAACCTTATGAACCTTTGCTTAAACACCCCCAGGGACAGTGACTCCACCACTTCTCTGGGCAACCCATTCCAATGCCTAACCACTCTTTCTGAGAAGAAGCTTCTCCTAATTTCCAAACTGAACCTCCCTATGCAAAACTTGAGGCCATGCCCTCTTGTCCTGTGTCTAGTCATTTGTGAGAAGAGGCCGACCCCCAGTTCACCACAAGTTCCTTTCAGGTAGTTGTAGAGAGCAATAAGGGCTCCCCTGAGCCTCCTCTTCTCCAGACTAAACAACCCCATTTTCCTCAGCCACTCCTCATAAGACTTGTGTTCCAGACCCTTCACCAACTTGGTAGTCTTTCTCTGGATATGCTCCTGGGCCTCTATGTCTTTCTCGTACTGAGGGGCCCCAAACTGAATGCAGTACTCGAGGTGCGGCCTCACCAGAACTGAGTACAGGGGGATGATTACCTCCCTGGTCCTTCTGGCTACACTATTCCTAATACAAGCCAGGATGCCGTTGGCCTTCTTGGCCACCTAGACACACTGCTGGCTCATGTTCAGGATAGCATTGACAAACACCCCCACAGTCTTTTCCTCTGCACAGCTTTCCAGCCACTCTGCCCCAAGCCTGCAGCATTGCATGGGGTGTTGTGACCAAAGCACAGGATCTGGCATTTAGCCATGTTGAACCTCATCCCATTGGCCTCTGCCCATCGATCCAACCTGTCCAGGTCCCTCTGCAGGGCCTTCATACCCTCCAGCAGATCGACACTTACCCCCAACTTGGTGGCGTCTGCAAACTTACTAAGAGTGCACTCAATTCCCTCATCTAAATCCTCAATAAAGATGTTAAAGAGGATGGGCCCCAACACCGACCCCTAGGGAACACCACTGGTGACCGGTCACCAGCTGGACTTAACTCCATTCACCACCTCACCCTGGGTCCGGCCTGCTGGACGATTTTTAACCCAGCCAAGAGTGTACCTGTCCAAGCCATGGGCTGCCAGCTTCTCCAGGAGAATAATGTGGTAGACCGTGTCAAGGGCTTTGCTGACATCTAGGTAGGCTACAGCAACAGCCTTTCCCTCATCTGCCAAGTGGGTTACTGGTCGTAGAAGGAGATGAGGTTGGTCGGGCAGGTCTTGCCTTTCATGAACCCATGCTGGCTGGGCCTGATCCCCTGGTAGTCTTGCACATCCTGGGTGATTGCTCTCATGATGATATGTTCCCTAACATTTTCCAGCACCGAGGTCAAGCTGACAGGCCTGTAGTTCCCTGGATCCTCCTTACGGTCCTTCTCATAGATGGGCGTCATGTTAGAAAGTCTCCATTCAACTGGCACCTCTCTGGTTGACCATGACCACTGAGAGATGATGGAAAGCAGCTTAACATTCACGTCTGCCAGCTCCCTCAGCACCCTCGGGTGGATCCCATCTGACCCCATGAACTTGTGACAGTCCAGGTGGAGTAGCAGGTCTCTTACTCTTTCCACCTGAATCGTGGGAGGTTTCTTCTGCTCCCTATCCCAGATTTCCAGGTCAGGAAGCTGAGTACCCTGAGGATAACTGGTCTGACTATTCAAGGCAGATGTAAAGAAGGCATTGAGAACCTCAGCCTCTTCCTTATCCCCAGTAGTCATGTTCCCCACCACATCCAGTAAAGGATGGAGGTTCTCCTTCGCCCTCCTCTTCCTGTTAATATGTTTGTAAAAACATTTTTTTTGTTGTCTTTTACCACAATGGCCAGGCTGAGCTCAGGCTGGCTTTAGCCTTTCTGATTGTTTTCCTGCATATGCTAGCAACTTCCTTGTAGTCTCCCCGAGTTGCCTGACCCTTCTTCCACTGGACATAAACTCTCTTTTTCTCCATGAGACTCAGCAAAAGTTCCCTGTTCAGCCAGGCCACTCTTCTCTACTGCCAGCTCATCTTATGGCACGCGAGGACAGTCTGCTCCTACACCTTTAAGACATCCTTCCTGAGAAGCGTCCAGCCTTACTGAACCCCTCTGTCCTGCAGGACTGACTCCCAAGTGACCCTGCCTAGCAGTGTCCTGAACAGTTCAAAGCCTGCCCTCAAAAAAGTCCAAGGTAGCAGTTTTAATGACCCCCCTCCTGACTTCACCGAGAATAGAGAACTCTACCATTTCATGGTCACACTGCACAGCACAGCACATCTGCCACCTGTCCTTCTCTGTTCATGAACAGTAAGTCTAGAGGGGACCACCCTCCACCCCCTTCGGTAGGTTCAATAGCTAGCTGTGTCGATAAGCTATCTTCCACACACTGCAGAAACCTTCCAGACTGGCTGTACTGTTCCTCTCGGCTGTACTGTATTTCAAGCCTATGTCCAGGAAGTAGAAGTCCGCCAGTGGAATAGTTGCTGGTGAATGCAGGACTTCTGCCAGCTGCTTGTAGAATGGCACGTGTCCCTTCATCCTGCATTGGCAGAATATAACAGAGCAAGACCAGGATGTCTAACTTTTTGGAATACCCCCTGATTCTTACCCACAGGGAATCAAACTTCTCATCCCCACTGGCTAGCTCTGTAATGTTGAAACACTCTCTAAGATACAGAATCATGCCAACAGCCCTCCTCGTTGCCTATTTGTTCTCAAGAGCTTATAGCCATTAAATTCAGCACTAGACTTGTCAGGGAGGTCCCACCGTCTTTCAGTGATGACTTAATGCACTCAGAAAAGACAGCCCATAGACATAAGTTCCATGAGCGATCAGTACTACAGCAGTTTAGGAGGGCAAAAACAAAAGTGCAAAATGCTGCATTTAGTGAAAGCTGCAATTTTGTGAAAGGACCCAAAACACCTGTTTTTTAAAACTCTCTGATTGGCTTAGCGACCTTTGTTTTTACAACCCTGATGTGTCCTCAGAGAAGCTGCAGCCCAAAGAGAGCACACAAAAGAGCCTGCAGGGCACCGTGCATGGGCAACGCAAGGCTACCCCTCATGCATCCCTGCTGACATACGTGCGGAGCGCTAGCTGACGTTTATCACTAAGAAAAGAATGCTGACACAGCCCGTTCTAGCGGCACTGCCGCAGCAGGGGAGGGCAGAGCGTGGCAGCCAAGAAGGCGGTGCCTTAGGAGAAAGGTTGCTTGGAAAGGACCGCCAAAAAGGGCAACATGCTGCTCAGCAGTGGGGAGTGAGGAGGAAGAAGTGTGAGAAACAGCTGTGCAAAGCCTAAGGTGAGAGTTGGAGAGGGAGCAAGGAAGGAGAGGAAGGGTTTGGAGGGGCAGGACGAGCAAGAGGTGGAGCAGGAGGAGGAACAGGAGGAGGAGCAGGAGGAGGAGGAAGAGCAGGGGGTGGTTCTGGCGCCAGAAACAAACTTTTAATGCAGCGCAGCCCATGGAAGAGAGCACGCCAGAGGAGGTCGATGTGTCCTGAGGGAAGCTGCAGCCCCCCGAGAGCACGCGCAACAGCCTGCACGGCACCGTGCATGGGCCAAGCAAGCCGTCCTCCACAGCCTGCTGCTCTGGCAGCTTTGGAGTCTCTTTTGAGCAAGTGTCCCATCGCAAGAGCCCCTGCAGAGTCTGGGCCTTTGAGCCCTGTTGTTAGGTTGCTGCACGCTCTTTGATGCTGTGGACGCTTGGGCAAGTTTGGCCCTGCATCTTCAGTATTATGTGCGGCTTTAAGGCATGGAAGGCAAGGCTACCCCTCACACATCCCTGCTGAACTACTTGCGGACTCATTGCTAACTTGGATCATTGAGCAAAGAAGGCACATTTAAAGAAGCATGCTCGAGCCATGAGTGCCCCAGAACTTCAAACCCCATAAAGAGATTCACGATGCGCAAGCCACTTGTTCTCTCACATTCTTGCAAAGAGCAGGAACAGTCCACCTTGTTGTCTTGAAATGCACACACAGCCCCTCCCCAAAACTGGCAGCTAAACCCCTTCCACTCCCCAGATTTACAGTTGCAGGCCCGTTTGCTTAAGCGTGATGTTCCTGTGGAGCGTCTGCTACCACTTGGCCGGTAAGATGGTGAGCACTGCAGTAGGCACAGATGCTGCTTCTTCTGCTAGTGCAGCTCCACAGCGCCACGGCTGCAGCCTGAAGTTCTTCCCGGCCACCAGCTGGAGGCGCTGGGCATACAGCGCATGGCAGGGCGGGGAAAGGGCCACTCGTGAAGGGCAGGACTACGCTGCTGATTGGCCCTCCTGCAGGTGGGATGGGCCAGGACAGGCAATCCCTCCCACCCACCCGCAGTGGCAGTGGCAGGCACCATTTTGTTTCAGTCCGCATTCCACAGTGAGGAGCCGCCATTTTGTGAAAGGACCCAACCCACCTGTTTTCGTACCGCTCCCTGATTGGCTTAGCCAGCTTTGTTTTTAAAACCCTGTCATCTTCTCATTCCTCCCTCTGATTGGCTGCCTGCTTCCAGACCGGGAAGGTCTCACATGTAGGAATATATACGTTTCTGTAGAGCTGTGCCGGGTGTTTGCCCACGTGCTGGCACCGGGGGCTGCTGGTGGCCTCTGAGAAGAAGCCGGTATTGGCCCCATGCATGCTGACACAGCCCGTTCTAGCGGCACTGCCGCAGCAGGGGAGGGCAGAGCGTGGCAGCCAAGAAGGCGGTGCCTTAGGAGAAAGGTTGCTTGGAAAGGACCGCCAAAAAGGGCAACATGCTGCTCAGCAGTGGGGAGTGAGGAGGAAGAAGTGTGAGAAACAGCTGTGCAAAGCCTAAGGTGAGAGTTGGAGAGGGAGCAAGGAAGGAGAGGAAGGGTTTGGAGGGGCAGGACGAGCAAGAGGTGGAGCAGGAGGAGGAACAGGAGGAGGAGCAGGAGGAGGAGGAAGAGCAGGGGGTGGTTCTGGCGCCAGAAACAAACTTTTAATGCAGCGCAGCCCATGGAAGAGAGCACGCCAGAGGAGGTCGATGTGTCCTGAGGGAAGCTGCAGCCGCCCGAGAGCACGCGCAACAGCCTGCACGGCACCGTGCATGGGCCAAGCAAGCCGTCCTCCACAGCCTGCTGCTCTGGCAGCTTTGGAGTCTCTTTTTAGCAAGTGTCCCATCGCAAGAGCCCCTGCAGAGTCTGGGCCTTTGAGCCCTGTTGTTAGGTTGCTGCACGCTCTTTGATGCTGTGGACGCTTGGGCAAGTTTGGCCCTGCATCTTCAGTATTATGTGCGGCTTTAAGGCATGGAAGGCAAGGCTACCCCTCACACATCCCTGCTGAACTACTTGCGGACTCATTGCTAACTTGGATCATTGAGCAAAGAAGGCACATTTAAAGAAGCATGCTCGAGCCATGAGTGCCCCAGAACTTCAAACCCCATAAAGAGATTCACGATGCGCAAGCCACTTGTTCTCTCACATTCTTGCAAAGAGCAGGAACAGTCCACCTTGTTGTCTTGAAATGCACACACAGCCCCTCCCCAAAACTGGCAGCTAAACCCCTTCCACTCCCCAGATTTACAGTTGCAGGCCCGTTTGCTTAAGCGTGATGTTCCTGTGGAGCGTCTGCTACCACTTGGCCGGTAAGATGGTGAGCACTGCAGTAGGCACAGATGCTGCTTCTTCTGCTAGTGCAGCTCCACAGCGCCACGGCTGCAGCCTGAAGTTCTTCCCGGCCACCAGCTGGAGGCGCTGGGCATACAGCGCATGGCAGGGCGGGGAAAGGGCCACTCGTGAAGGGCAGGACTACGCTGCTGATTGGCCCTCCTGCAGGTGGGATGGGCCAGGACAGGCAATCCCTCCCACCCACCCGCAGTGGCAGTGGCAGGCACCATTTTGTTTCAGTCCGCATTCCACAGTGAGGAGCCGCCATTTTGTGAAAGGACCCAACCCACCTGTTTTCGTACCGCTCCCTGATTGGCTTAGCCAGCTTTGTTTTTAAAACCCTGTCATCTTCTCATTCCTCCCTCTGATTGGCTGCCTGCTTCCAGACCGGGAAGGTCTCACATGTAGGAATATATACGTTTCTGTAGAGCTGTGCCGGGTGTTTGCCCACGTGCTGGCACCGGGGGCTGCTGGTGGCCTCTGAGAAGAAGCCGGTATTGGCCCCATGCATGCTGACACAGCCCGTTCTAGCGGCACTGCCGCAGCAGGGGAGGGCAGAGCGTGGCAGCCAAGAAGGCGGTGCCTTAGGAGAAAGGTTGCTTGGAAAGGACCGCCAAAAAGGGCAACATGCTGCTCAGCAGTGGGGAGTGAGGAGGAAGAAGTGTGAGAAACAGCTGTGCAAAGCCTAAGGTGAGAGTTGGAGAGGGAGCAAGGAAGGAGAGGAAGGGTTTGGAGGGGCAGGACGAGCAAGAGGTGGAGCAGGAGGAGGAACAGGAGGAGGAGCAGGAGGAGGAGGAAGAGCAGGGGGTGGTTCTGGCGCCAGAAACAAACTTTTAATTAAGCGCAGCCCATGGAAGAGAGCACGCCAGAGGAGGTCGATGTGTCCTGAGGGAAGCTGCAGCCCCCCGAGAGCACGCGCAACAGCCTGCACGGCACCGTGCATGGGCCAAGCAAGCCGTCCTCCACAGCCTGCTGCTCTGGCAGCTTTGGAGTCTCTTTTTCGCAAGTGTCCCATCGCAAGAGCCCCTGCAGAGTCTGGGCCTTTGAGCCCTGTTGTTAGGTTGCTGCACGCTCTTTGATGCTGTGGACGCTTGGGCAAGTTTGGCCCTGCATCTTCAGTATTATGTGCGGCTTTAAGGCATGGAAGGCAAGGCTACCCCTCACACATCCCTGCTGAACTACTTGCGGACTCATTGCTAACTTGGATCATTGAGCAAAGAAGGCACATTTAAAGAAGCATGCTCGAGCCATGAGTGCCCCAGAACTTCAAACCCCATAAAGAGATTCACGATGCGCAAGCCACTTGTTCTCTCACATTCTTGCAAAGAGCAGGAACAGTCCACCTTGTTGTCTTGAAATGCACACACAGCCCCTCCCCAAAACTGGCAGCTAAACCCCTTCCACTCCCCAGATTTACAGTTGCAGGCCCGTTTGCTTAAGCGTGATGTTCCTGTGGAGCGTCTGCTACCACTTGGCCGGTAAGATGGTGAGCACTGCAGTAGGCACAGATGCTGCTTCTTCTGCTAGTGCAGCTCCACAGCGCCACGGCTGCAGCCTGAAGTTCTTCCCGGCCACCAGCTGGAGGCGCTGGGCATACAGCGCATGGCAGGGCGGGGAAAGGGCCACTCGTGAAGGGCAGGACTACGCTGCTGATTGGCCCTCCTGCAGGTGGGATGGGCCAGGACAGGCAATCCCTCCCACCCACCCGCAGTGGCAGTGGCAGGCACCATTTTGTTTCAGTCCGCATTCCACAGTGAGGAGACGCCATTTTGTGAAAGGACCCAACCCACCTGTTTTCGTACCGCTCCCTGATTGGCTTAGCCAGCTTTGTTTTTAAAACCCTGTCATCTTCTCATTCCTCCCTCTGATTGGCTGCCTGCTTCCAGACCGGGAAGGTCTCACATGTAGGAATATATACGTTTCTGTAGAGCTGTGCCGGGTGTTTGCCCACGTGCTGGCACCGGGGGCTGCTGGTGGCCTCTGAGAAGAAGCCGGTATTGGCCCCATGCATGCTGACACAGCCCGTTCTAGCGGCACTGCCGCAGCAGGGGAGGGCAGAGCGTGGCAGCCAAGAAGGCGGTGCCTTAGGAGAAAGGTTGCTTGGAAAGGACCGCCAAAAAGGGCAACATGCTGCTCAGCAGTGGGGAGTGAGGAGGAAGAAGTGTGAGAAACAGCTGTGCAAAGCCTAAGGTGAGAGTTGGAGAGGGAGCAAGGAAGGAGAGGAAGGGTTTGGAGGGGCAGGACGAGCAAGAGGTGGAGCAGGAGGAGGAACAGAAGGAGGAGCAGGAGGAGGAGGAAGAGCAGGTGGTTGTTCTGGTGCCAGAAACAAACTTTTACTGCAGCGCAGCCCATGGAAGAGAGCACGCCAGAGGAGGTCGATGTGTCCTGAGGGAAGCTGCAGCCGCCCGAGAACACGCGCAACAGCCTGCACGGCACCGTGCATGGGCCAAGCAAGCCGTCCTCCACAGCCTGCTGCTCTGGCAGCTTTGGAGTCTCTTTTGAGCAAGTGTCCCATCGCAAGAGCCCCTGCAGAGTCTGGGCCTTTGAGCCCTGTTGTTAGGTTGCTGCACGCTCTTTGATGCTGTGGACGCTTGGGCAAGTTTGGCCCTGCATCTTCAGTATTATGTGCGGCTTTAAGGCATGGAAGGCAAGGCTACCCCTCACACATCCCTGCTGAACTACTTGCGGACTCATTGCTAACTTGGATCATTGAGCAAAGAAGGCACATTTAAAGAAGCATGCTCGAGCCATGAGTGCCCCAGAACTTCAAACCCCATAAAGAGATTCACGATGCGCAAGCCACTTGTTCTCTCACATTCTTGCAAAGAGCAGGAACAGTCCACCTTGTTGTCTTGAAATGCACACACAGCCCCTCCCCAAAACTGGCAGCTAAACCCCTTCCACTCCCCAGATTTACAGTTGCAGGCCCGTTTGCTTAAGCGTGATGTTCCTGTGGAGCGTCTGCTACCACTTGGCCGGTAAGATGGTGAGCACTGCAGTAGGCACAGATGCTGCTTCTTCTGCTAGTGCAGCTCCACAGCGCCACGGCTGCAGCCTGAAGTTCTTCCCGGCCACCAGCTGGAGGCGCTGGGCATACAGCGCATGGCAGGGCGGGGAAAGGGCCACTCGTGAAGGGCAGGACTACGCTGCTGATTGGCCCTCCTGCAGGTGGGATGGGCCAGGACAGGCAATCCCTCCCACCCACCCGCAGTGGCAGTGGCAGGCACCATTTTGTTTCAGTCCGCATTCCACAGTGAGGAGACGCCATTTTGTGAAAGGACCCAACCCACCTGTTTTCGTACCGCTCCCTGATTGGCTTAGCCAGCTTTGTTTTTAAAACCCTGTCATCTTCTCATTCCTCCCTCTGATTGGCTGCCTGCTTCCAGACCGGGAAGGTCTCACATGTAGGAATATATACGTTTCTGTAGAGCTGTGCCGGGTGTTTGCCCACGTGCTGGCACCGGGGGCTGCTGGTGGCCTCTGAGAAGAAGCCGGTATTGGCCCCATGCATGCTGACACAGCCCGTTCTAGCGGCACTGCCGCAGCAGGGGAGGGCAGAGCGTGGCAGCCAAGAAGGCGGTGCCTTAGGAGAAAGGTTGCTTGGAAAGGACCGCCAAAAAGGGCAACATGCTGCTCAGCAGTGGGGAGTGAGGAGGAAGAAGTGTGAGAAACAGCTGTGCAAAGCCTAAGGTGAGAGTTGGAGAGGGAGCAAGGAAGGAGAGGAAGGGTTTGGAGGGGCAGGACGAGCAAGAGGTGGAGCAGGAGGAGGAACAGGAGGAGGAGCAGGAGGAGGAGGAAGAGCAGGGGGTGGTTCTGGCGCCAGAAACAAACTTTTAATGCAGCGCAGCCCATGGAAGAGAGCACGCCAGAGGAGGTCGATGTGTCCTGAGGGAAGCTGCAGCCGCCCGAGAGCACGCGCAACAGCCTGCACGGCACCGTGCATGGGCCAAGCAAGCCGTCCTCCACAGCCTGCTGCTCTGGCAGCTTTGGAGTCTCTTTTGAGCAAGTGTCCCATCGCAAGAGCCCCTGCAGAGTCTGGGCCTTTGAGCCCTGTTGTTAGGTTGCTGCACGCTCTTTGATGCTGTGGACGCTTGGGCAAGTTTGGCCCTGCATCTTCAGTATTATGTGCGGCTTTAAGGCATGGAAGGCAAGGCTACCCCTCACACATCCCTGCTGAACTACTTGCGGACTCATTGCTAACTTGGATCATTGAGCAAAGAAGGCACATTTAAAGAAGCATGCTCGAGCCATGAGTGCCCCAGAACTTCAAACCCCATAAAGAGATTCACGATGCGCAAGCCACTTGTTCTCTCACATTCTTGCAAAGAGCAGGAACAGTCCACCTTGTTGTTTTGAAATGCACACACAGCCCCTCCCCAAAACTGGCAGCTAAACCCCTTCCACTCCCCAAATTTACAGTTGCAGGCCCGTTTGCTTAAGCGTGATGTTCCTGTGGCGCGTCTGCTACCACTTGGCCGGTAAGATGGTGAGCACTGCAGTAGGCACAGATGCTGCTTCTTCTGCTAGTGCAGCTCCACAGCGCCACGGCTGCAGCCTGAAGTTCTTCCCGGCCACCAGCTGGAGGCGCTGGGCATACAGCGCATGGCAGGGCGGGGAAAGGGCCACTCGTGAAGGGCAGGACTACGCTGCTGATTGGCCCTCCTGCAGGTGGGATGGGCCAGGACAGGCAATCCCTCCCACCCACCCGCAGTGGCAGTGGCAGGCACCATTTTGTTTCAGTCCGCATTCCACAGTGAGGAGCCGCCATTTTGTGAAAGGACCCAACCCACCTGTTTTCGTACCGCTCCCTGATTGGCTTAGCCAGCTTTGTTTTTAAAACCCTGTCATCTTCTCATTCCTCCCTCTGATTGGCTGCCTGCTTCCAGACCGGGAAGGTCTCACATGTAGGAATATATACGTTTCTGTAGAGCTGTGCCGGGTGTTTGCCCACGTGCTGGCACCGGGGGCTGCTGGTGGCCTCTGAGAAGAAGCCGGTATTGGCCCCATGCATGCTGACACAGCCCGTTCTAGCGGCACTGCCGCAGCAGGGGAGGGCAGAGCGTGGCAGCCAAGAAGGCGGTGCCTTAGGAGAAAGGTTGCTTGGAAAGGACCGCCAAAAAGGGCAACATGCTGCTCAGCAGTGGGGAGTGAGGAGGAAGAAGTGTGAGAAACAGCTGTGCAAAGCCTAAGGTGAGAGTTGGAGAGGGAGCAAGGAAGGAGAGGAAGGGTTTGGAGGGGCAGGACGAGCAAGAGGTGGAGCAGGAGGAGGAACAGAAGGAGGAGCAGGAGGAGGAGGAAGAGCAGGGGGTGGTTCTGGCGCCAGAAACAAACTTTTAATGCAGCGCAGCCCATGGAAGAGAGCACGCCAGAGGAGGTCGATGTGTCCTGAGGGAAGCTGCAGCCGCCCGAGAGCACGCGCAACAGCCTGCACGGCACCGTGCATGGGCCAAGCAAGCCGTCCTCCACAGCCTGCTGCTCTGGCAGCTTTGGAGTCTCTTTTTAGCAAGTGTCCCATCGCAAGAGCCCCTGCAGAGTCTGGGCCTTTGAGCCCTGTTGTTAGGTTGCTGCACGCTCTTTGATGCTGTGGACGCTTGGGCAAGTTTGGCCCTGCATCTTCAGTATTATGTGCGGCTTTAAGGCATGGAAGGCAAGGCTACCCCTCACACATCCCTGCTGAACTACTTGCGGACTCATTGCTAACTTGGATCATTGAGCAAAGAAGGCACATTTAAAGAATGCATGCTCGAGCCATGAGTGCCCCAGAACTTCAAACCCCATAAAGAGATTCACGATGCGCAAGCCACTTGTTCTCTCACATTCTTGCAAAGAGCAGGAACAGTCCACCTTGTTGTCTTGAAATGCACACACAGCCCCTCCCCAAAACTGGCAGCTAAACCCCTTCCACTCCCCAGATTTACAGTTGCAGGCCCGTTTGCTTAAGCGTGATGTTCCTGTGGAGCGTCTGCTACCACTTGGCCGGTAAGATGGTGAGCACTGCAGTAGGCACAGATGCTGCTTCTTCTGCTAGTGCAGCTCCACAGCGCCACGGCTGCAGCCTGAAGTTCTTCCCGGCCACCAGCTGGAGGCGCTGGGCATACAGCGCATGGCAGGGCGGGGAAAGGGCCACTCGTGAAGGGCAGGACTACGCTGCTGATTGGCCCTCCTGCAGGTGGGATGGGCCAGGACAGGCAATCCCTCCCACCCACCCGCAGTGGCAGTGGCAGGCACCATTTTGTTTCAGTCCGCATTCCACAGTGAGGAGCCGCCATTTTGTGAAAGGACCCAACCCACCTGTTTTCGTACCGCTCCCTGATTGGCTTAGCCAGCTTTGTTTTTAAAACCCTGTCATCTTCTCATTCCTCCCTCTGATTGGCTGCCTGCTTCCAGACCGGGAAGGTCTCACATGTAGGAATATATACGTTTCTGTAGAGCTGTGCCGGGTGTTTGCCCACGTGCTGGCACCGGGGGCTGCTGGTGGCCTCTGAGAAGAAGCCGGTATTGGCCCCATGCATGCTGACACAGCCCGTTCTAGCGGCACTGCCGCAGCAGGGGAGGGCAGAGCGTGGCAGCCAAGAAAGCGGTGCCTTAGGAGAAAGGTTGCTTGGAAAGGACCGCCAAAAAGGGCAACATGCTGCTCAGCAGTGGGGAGTGAGGAGGAAGAAGTGTGAGAAACAGCTGTGCAAAGCCTAAGGTGAGAGTTGGAGAGGGAGCAAGGAAGGAGAGGAAGGGTTTGGAGGGGCAGGACGAGCAAGAGGTGGAGCAGGAGGAGGAACAGGAGGAGGAGCAGGAGGAGGAGGAAGAGCAGGGGGTGGTTCTGGCGCCAGAAACAAACTTTTAATGCAGCGCAGCCCATGGAAGAGAGCACGCCAGAGCAGGTCGATGTGTCCTGAGGGAAGCTGCAGCCCCCCGAGAACACGCGCAACAGCCTGCACGGCACCGTGCATGGGCCAAGCAAGCCGTCCTCCACAGCCTGCTGCTCTGGCAGCTTTGGAGTCTCTTTTTAGCAAGTGTCCCATCGCAAGAGCCCCTGCAGAGTCTGGGCCTTTGAGCCCCGTTGTTAGGTTGCTGCACTGCTCTTTGATGCTGTGGACGCTTGGGCAAGTTTGGCCCTGCATCTTCAGTATTATGTGCGGCTTTAAGGCATGGAAGGCAAGGCTACCCCTCACACATCCCTGCTGAACTACTTGCGGACTCATTGCTAACTTGGATCATTGAGCAAAGAAGGCACATTTAAAGAAGCATGCTCGAGCCATGAGTGCCCCAGAACTTCAAACCCCATAAACAGAGTCACGATGCGCAAGCCACTTGTTCTCTCACATTCCTGCAAAGAGCAGGAACAGTCCACCTTGTTGTCTTGAAATGCACACACAGCCCCTCCCCAAAACTGGCAGCTAAACCCCTTCCACTCCCCAAATTTACAGTTGCAGGCCCGTTTGCTTAAGCGTGATGTTCCTGTGGAGCGTCTGCTACCACTTGGCCAGTCAGATGGTAAGCACTGCAGGAGGCACAGATGCTGCTTCTTCTGCTAGTGCAGCTCCACAGTGCCACGGCTGCAGCCTGAAGTTCCTCCCGGCCACCAGCTGGAGGCGCTGGGCATACAGCGCATGGCAGGGCGGGGAAAGGGCCACTCGTGAAGGGCAGGACTACGCTGCTGATTGGCCCTCCTGCAGGTGGGATGGGCCAGGACAGGCAATCCCTCCCACCCACCCGCAGTGGCAGGCACCATTTTGTTTCAGTCCGCATTCCACAGTGAGGAGCCGCCATTTTGTGAAAGGACCCAACCCACCTGTTTTCGTACCGCTCCCTGATTGGCTTAGCCAGCTTTGTTTTTAAAACCCTGTCATCTTCTCATTCCTCCCTCTGATTGGCTGCCTGCTTCCAGACCGGGAAGGTCTCACATGTAGGAATATATACGTTTCTGTAGAGCTGTGCCGGGTGTTTGCCCACGTGCTGGCACCGGGGGCTGCTGGTGGCCTCTGAGAAGAAGCCGGTATTGGCCCCATGCATGCTGACACAGCCCGTTCTAGCGGCACTGCCGCAGCAGGGGAGGGCAGAGCGTGGCAGCCAAGAAGGCGGTGCCTTAGGAGAAAGGTTGCTTGGAAAGGACCGCCAAAAAGGGCAACATGCTGCTCAGCAGTGGGGAGTGAGGAGGAAGAAGTGTGAGAAACAGCTGTGCAAAGCCTAAGGTGAGAGTTGGAGAGGGAGCAAGGAAGGAGAGGAAGGGTTTGGAGGGGCAGGACGAGCAAGAGGTGGAGCAGGAGGAGGAACAGGAGGAGGAGCAGGAGGAGGAGGAAGAGCAGGGGGTGGTTCTGGCGCCAGAAACAAACTTTTAATGCAGCGCAGCCCATGGAAGAGAGCACGCCAGAGGAGGTCGATGTGTCCTGAGGGAAGCTGCAGCCCCCCAAGAGCACGCGCAACAGCCTGCACGGCACCGTGCATGGGCCAAGCAAGCCGTCCTCCACAGCCTGCTGCTCTGGCAGCTTTGGAGTCTCTTTTTAGCAAGTGTCCCATCGCAAGAGCCCCTGCAGAGTCTGGGCCTTTGAGCGCCGTTGTTAGGTTGCTGCACGCTCTTTGATGCTGTGGACGCTTGGGCAAGTTTGGCCCTGCATCTTTAGTATTATGTGCGGCTTTAAGGCATGGAAGGCAAGGCTACCCCTCACACATCCCTGCTGAACTACTTGGGGACTTGTACCTGAGTGAGAATCGTTGAATCCTTAAGGTTGGAAAAGATCTCCAGGATCTTCTAGTCCAAACGTCCCCTTACCACCAATATTAGTCACTGAACTGTGTCCCTAAGCTCCGCAACGAACCTTATGAACCTTTGCTTAAACACCCCCAGGGACAGTGACTCCACCACTTCTCTGGGCAACCCATTCCAATGCCTAACCACTCTTTCTGAGAAGAAGCTTCTCCTAATTTCCAAACTGAACCTCCCTATGCAAAACTTGAGGCCATGCCCTCTTGTCCTGTGTCTAGTCATTTGTGAGAAGAGGCCGACCCCCAGTTCACCACAAGTTCCTTTCAGGTAGTTGTAGAGAGCAATAAGGGCTCCCCTGAGCCTCCTCTTCTCCAGACTAAACAACCCCATTTTCCTCAGCCACTCCTCATAAGACTTGTGTTCCAGACCCTTCACCAACTTGGTAGTCTTTCTCTGGATATGCTCCTGGGCCTCTATGTCTTTCTCGTACTGAGGGGCCCCAAACTGAATGCAGTACTCGAGGTGCGGCCTCACCAGAACTGAGTACAGGGGGATGATTACCTCCCTGGTCCTTCTGGCTACACTATTCCTAATACAAGCCAGGATGCCGTTGGCCTTCTTGGCCACCTAGACACACTGCTGGCTCATGTTCAGGATAGCATTGACAAACACCCCCAAAGTCTTTTCCTCTGCACAGCTTTCCAGCCACTCTGCCCCAAGCCTGCAGCATTGCATGGGGTGTTGTGACCAAAGCACAGGATCTGGCATTTAGCCATGTTGAACCTCATCCCATTGGCCTCTGCCCATCGGTCCAACCTGTCCAGGTCCCTCTGCAGGGCCTTCATACCCTCCAGCAGATCGACACTTACCCCCAACTTGGTGGCGTCTGCAAACTTACTAAGAGTGCACTCAATTCCCTCATCTAAATCCTCAATAAAGATGTTAAAGAGGATGGGCCCCAACACCGACCCCTAGGGAACACCACTGGTGACCGGTCACCAGCTGGACTTAACTCCATTCACCACCTCACCCTGGGTCCAGCCTGCTGGACGATTTTTAACCCAGCCAAGAGTGTACCTGTCCAAGCCATGGGCTGCCAGCTTCTCCAGGAGAATAATGTGGTAGACCGTGTCAAGGGCTTTGCTGACATCTAGGTAGGCTACAGCAACAGCCTTTCCCTCATCTGCCAAGTGGGTTACTGGTCGTAGAAGGAGATGAGGTTGGTCGGGCAGGTCTTGCCTTTCATGAACCCATGCTGGCTGGGCCTGATCCCCTGGTAGTCTTGCACATCCTGGGTGATTGCTCTCATGATGATATGTTCCCTAACATTTTCCAGCACCGAGGTCAAGCTGACAGGCCTGTAGTTCCCTGGATCCTCCTTACGGTCCTTCTCATAGATGGGCGTCATGTTAGAAAGTCTCCATTCAACTGGCACCTCTCTGGTTGACCATGACCACTGAGAGATGATGGAAAGCAGCTTAACATTCACGTCTGCCAGCTCCCTCAGCACCCTCGGGTGGATCCCATCTGACCCCATGAACTTGTGACAGTCCAGGTGGAGTAGCAGGTCTCTTACTCTTTCCACCTGAATCGTGGGAGGTTTCTTCTGCTCCCTATCCCAGATTTCCAGGTCAGGAAGCTGAGTACCCTGAGGATAACTGGTCTGACTATTCAAGGCAGATGTAAAGAAGGCATTGAGAACCTCAGCCTCTTCCTTATCCCCAGTAGTCATGTTCCCCACCACATCCAGTAAAGGATGGAGGTTCTCCTTCGCCCTCCTCTTCCTGTTAATATGTTTGTAAAAACATTTTTTTTGTTGTCTTTTACCACAATGGCCAGGCTGAGCTCAGGCTGGCTTTAGCCTTTCTGATTGTTTTCCTGCATATGCTAGCAACTTCCTTGTAGTCTCCCCGAGTTGCCTGACCCTTCTTCCACTGGACATAAACTCTCTTTTTCTCCATGAGACTCAGCAAAAGTTCCCTGTTCAGCCAGGCCACTCTTCTCTACTGCCAGCTCATCTTATGGCACGCGAGGACAGTCTGCTCCTACACCTTTAAGACATCCTTCCTGAGAAGCGTCCAGCCTTACTGAACCCCTCTGTCCTGCAGGACTGACTCCCAAGTGACCCTGCCTAGCAGTGTCCTGAACAGTTCAAAGCCTGCCCTCAAAAAAGTCCAAGGTAGCAGTTTTAATGACCCCCCTCCTGACTTCACCGAGAATAGAGAACTCTACCATTTCATGGTCACACTGCACAGCACAGCACATCTGCCACCTGTCCTTCTCTGTTCATGAACAGTAAGTCTAGAGGGGACCACCCTCCACCCCCTTCGGTAGGTTCAATAGCTAGCTGTGTCGATAAGCTATCTTCCACACACTGCAGAAACCTTCCAGACTGGCTGTACTGTTCCTCTCGGCTGTACTGTATTTCAAGCCTATGTCCAGGAAGTAGAAGTCCGCCAGTGGAATAGTTGCTGGTGAATGCAGGACTTCTGCCAGCTGCTTGTAGAATGGCACGTGTCCCTTCATCCTGCATTGGCAGAATATAACAGAGCAAGACCAGGATGTCTAACTTTTTGGAATACCCCCTGATTCTTACCCACAGGGAATCAAACTTCTCATCCCCACTGGCTAGCTCTGTAATGTTGAAACACTCTCTAAGATACAGAATCATGCCAACAGCCCTCCTCGTTGCCTATTTGTTCTCAAGAGCTTATAGCCATTAAATTCAGCACTAGACTTGTCAGGGAGGTCCCACCGTCTTTCAGTGATGACTTAATGCACTCAGAAAAGACAGCCCATAGACATAAGTTCCATGAGCGATCAGTACTACAGCAGTTTAGGAGGGCAAAAACAAAAGTGCAAAATGCTGCATTTAGTGAAAGCTGCAATTTTGTGAAAGGACCCAAAACACCTGTTTTTTAAAACTCTCTGATTGGCTTAGCGACCTTTGTTTTTACAACCCTGATGTGTCCTCAGAGAAGCTGCAGCCCAAAGAGAGCACACAAAAGAGCCTGCAGGGCACCGTGCATGGGCAACGCAAGGCTACCCCTCATGCATCCCTGCTGACATACGTGCGGAGCGCTAGCTGACGTTTATCAATAAGAAAAGAATGCTGACACAGCCCGTTCTAGCGGCACTGCCGCAGCAGGGGAGGGCAGAGCGTGGCAGCCAAGAAGGCGGTGCCTTAGGAGAAAGGTTGCTTGGAAAGGACCGCCAAAAAGGGCAACATGCTGCTCAGCAGTGGGGAGTGAGGAGGAAGAAGTGTGAGAAACAGCTGTGCAAAGCCTAAGGTGAGAGTTGGAGAGGGAGCAAGGAAGGAGAGGAAGGGTTTGGAGGGGCAGGACGAGCAAGAGGTGGAGCAGGAGGAGGAACAGGAGGAGGAGCAGGAGGAGGAGGAAGAGCAGGGGGTGGTTCTGGCGCCAGAAACAAACTTTTAATGCAGCGCAGCCCATGGAAGAGAGCACGCCAGAGGAGGTCGATGTGTCCCGAGGGAAGCTGCAGCCCCCCGAGCGCACGCGCAAGAGCCTGCACGGCACCGTGCATGGGCCAAGCAAGCCGTCCTCCACAGCCTGCTGCTCTGGCAGCTTTGGAGTCTCTTTTGAGCAAGTGTCCCATCACAAGAGCCCCTGCAGAGTTTGGGCCTTTGAGCCCTGTTGTTAGGTTGCTGCACGCTCTTTGATGCTGTGGACTGCTTGGGCAAGTTTGGCCCTGCATCTTCAGTATTATGTGCAGCTTTAAGGCATGGAAGGCAAGGCTACCCCTCACACATCCCTGCTGAACTACTTGCGGACTCATTGCTAACTTGGATCATTGAGCAAAGAAGGCACATTTAAAGAAGCATGCTCGAGCCATGAGTGCCCCAGAACTTCAAACCCCATAAACAGAGTCACGATGCGCAAGCCACTTGTTCTCTCACATTCCTGCAAAGAGCAGGAACAGTCCACCTTGTTGTCTTGAAATGCACACACAGCCCCTCCCCAAAACTGGCAGCTAAACCCCTTCCACTCCCCAAATTTACAGTTGCAGGCCCGTTTGCTTATGCGTGATGTTCCTGTGGAGCATCTGCTACCACTTGGCCGGTCAGATGGTGAGCTCTGCAGTAGGCACAGATGCTGCTTCTTCTGCTAGTGCAGCTCCACAGCGCCACGGCTGCAGCCTGAAGTTCTTCCCGGCCACCAGCTGGAGGCGCTGGGCATACAGCGCATGGCAGGGCGGGGAAAGGGCCACTCGTGAAGGGCAGGACTACGCTGCTGATTGGCCCTCCTGCAGGTGGGATGGGCCAGGACAGGCAATCCCTCCCACCCACCCGCAGTGACAGGCACCATTTTGTTTCAGTCCGCATTCCACAGTGAGGAGCCGCCATTTTGTGAAAGGACCCAACCCACCTGTTTTTGTACCGCTCCCTGATTGGCTTAGCCAGCTTTGTATTTCAAACCCTGTCATCTTCTCATTCCTCCCTCTGATTGGCTGCCTGCTTCCAGACCGGGAAGGTCTCACATGTAGGAATATATACGTTTCTGTAGAGCTGTGCCGGGTGTTTGCCCACGTGCTGGCACTGGGGGCTGCTGGTGGCCTCTGAGAAGAAGCCGGTATTGGCCCCATGCATGCTGACACAGCCCGTTCTAGCGGCACTGCCGCAGCAGGGGAGGGCAGAGCCTGGCAGCCAAGAAGGCAGTGCCTTAGGAGAAAGGTTGCTTGGAAAGGACCGCCAAAAAGGGCAACATGCTGCTCAGCAGTGGGGAGTGAGGAGGAAGAAGTGTGAGAAACAGCTGTGCAAAGCCTAAGGTGAGAGTTGGAGAGGGAGCAAGGAAGGAGAGGAAGGGTTTGGAGGGGACAGGACGAGCAAGAGGTGGAGCAGGAGGAGGAACAGGAGGAGGAGCAGGAGGAGGAGGAAGAGCAGGGGGTGGTTCTGGCGCCAGAAACAAACTTTTAATGCAGCGCAGCCCATGGAAGAGAGCACGCCAGAGCAGGTCGATGTGTCCTGAGGGAAGCTGCAGCCCCCCGAGAGCCACGCGCAACAGCCTGCACGGCACCGTGCATGGGCCAAGCAAGCCGTCCTCCACAGCCTGCTGCTCTGGCAGCTTTGGAGTCTCTTTTGAGCAAGTGTCCCATCGCAAGAGCCCCTGCAGAGTCTGGGCCTTTGAGCCCTGTTGTTAGGTTGCTGCACGCTCTTTGATGCTGTGGACGCTTGGGCAAGTTTGGCCCTGCATCTTCAGTATTATGTGTGGCTTTAAGCCATTGAAGGCAAGGCTCACCCCTCACACATCCCTGCTGAACTACTTGGGGACTTGTACCTGAGTGAGAATCGTTGAATCCTTAAGGTTGGAAAAGATCTCCAGGATCTTCTAGTCCACACGTCCCCTTACCACCAATATTAGTCACTGAACTGTGTCCCTAAGCTCCGCAACGAACCTTATGAACCTTTGCTTAAACACCCCCAGGGACAGTGACTCCACCACTTCTCTGGGCAACCCATTCCAATGCCTAACCACTCTTTCTGAGAAGAAGCTTCTCCTAATTTCCAAACTGAACCTCCCTATGCAAAACTTGAGGCCATGCCCTCTTGTCCTGTGTCTAGTCATTTGTGAGAAGAGGCCGACCCCCAGTTCACCACAAGTTCCTTTCAGGTAGTTGTAGAGAGCAATAAGGGCTCCCCTGAGCCTCCTCTTCTCCAGACTAAACAACCCCATTTTCCTCAGCCACTCCTCATAAGACTTGTGTTCCAGACCCTTCACCAACTTGGTAGTCTTTCTCTGGATATGCTCCTGGGCCTCAATGTCTTTCTCGTACTGAGGGGCCCCAAACTGAATGCAGTACTCGAGGTGCGGCCTCACCAGAACTGAGTACAGGGGGATGATTACCTCCCTGGTCCTTCTGGCTACACTATTCCTAATACAAGCCAGGATGCCGTTGGCCTTCTTGGCCACCTAGACACACTGCTGGCTCATGTTCAGGATAGCATTGACAAACACCCCCACAGTCTTTTCCTCTGCACAGCTTTCCAGCCACTCTGCCCCAAGCCTGCAGCATTGCATGGGGTGTTGTGACCAAAGCACAGGATCTGGCATTTAGCCATGTTGAACCTCATCCCATTGGCCTCTGCCCATCGATCCAACCTGTCCAGGTCCCTCTGCAGGGCCTTCATACCCTCCAGCAGATCGACACTTACCCCCAACTTGGTGGCGTCTGCAAACTTACTAAGAGTGCACTCAATTCCCTCATCTAAATCCTCAATAAAGATGTTAAAGAGGATGGGCCCCAACACCGACCCCTAGGGAGCACCACTGGTGACCGGTCACCAGCTGGACTTAACTCCATTCACCACCTCACCCTGGGTCCGGCCTGCTGGACGATTTTTAACCCAGCCAAGAGTGTACCTGTCCAAGCCATGGGCTGCCAGCTTCTCCAGGAGAATAATGTGGTAGACCGTGTCAAGGGCTTTGCTGACATCTAGGTAGGCTACAGCAACAGCCTTTCCCTCATCTGCCAAGTGGGTTACTGGTCGTAGAAGGAGATGAGGTTGGTCGGGCAGGTCTTGCCTTTCATGAACCCATGCTGGCTGGGCCTGATCCCCTGGTAGTCTTGCACATCCTGGGTGATTGCTCTCATGATGATATGTTCCCTAACATTTTCCAGCACCGAGGTCAAGCTGACAGGCCTGTAGTTCCCTGGATCCTCCTTACGGTCCTTCTCATAGATGGGCGTCATGTTAGAAAGTCTCCATTCAACTGGCACCTCTCTGGTTGACCAGGACCACTGAGAGATGATGGAAAGCAGCTTAACATTCACGTCTGCCAGCTCCCTCAGCACCCTCGGGTGGATCCCATCTGACCCCATGAACTTGTGACAGTCCAGGTGGAGTAGCAGGTCTCTTACTCTTTCCACCTGAATCGTGGGAGGTTTCTTCTGCTCCCTATCCCAGATTTCCAGGTCAGGAAGCTGAGTACCCTGAGGATAACTGGTCTGACTATTCAAGGCAGATGTAAAGAAGGCATTGAGAACCTCAGCCTCTTCCTTATCCCCAGTAGTCATGTTCCCCACCACATCCAGTAAAGGATGGAGGTTCTCCGTCGCCCTCCTCTTCCTGTTAATATGTTTGTAAAAACATTTTTTTTGTTGTCTTTTACCACAATGGCCAGGCTGAGCTCAGGCTGGCTTTAGCCTTTCTGATTGTTTTCCTGCATATGCTAGCAACTTCCTTGTAGTCTCCCCGAGTTGCCTGACCCTTCTTCCACTGGACATAAACTCTCTTTTTCTCCATGAGACTCAGCAAAAGTTCCCTGTTCAGCCAGGCCACTCTTCTCTACTGCCAGCTCATCTTATGGCACGCGAGGACAGTCTGCTCCTACACCTTTAAGACACCCTTCCTGAGAAGCGTCCAGCCTTACTGAACCCCTCTGTCCTGCAGGACTGACTCCCAAGTGACCCTGCCTAGCAGTGCCCTGAACAGTTCAAAGCCTGCCCTCAAAAAAGTCCAAGGTAGCAATTTTAATGACCCCCCTCCTGACTTCACCGAGAATAGAGAACTCTACCATTTCATGGTCACACTGCACAGCACAGCACATCTGCCACCTGTCCTTCTCTGTTCATGAACAGTAAGTCTAGAGGGGACCACCCTCCACCCCCTTCGGTAGGTTCAATAGCTAGCTGTGTCGATAAGCTATCTTCCACACACTGCAGAAACCTTCCAGACTGGCTGTACTGTTCCTCTTGGCTGTACTGTATTTCAAGCCTATGTCCAGGAAGTAGAAGTCCGCCAGTGGAATAGTTGCTGGTGAATGCAGGACTTCTGCCAGCTGCTTATAGAATGGCACGTGTCCCTTCATCCTGCATTGGCAGAATATAACAGAGCAAGACCAGGATGTCTAACTTTTTGGAATACCCCCTGATTCTTACCCACAGGGAATCAAACTTCTCATCCCCACTGGCTAGCTCTGTAATGTTGAAACACTCTCTAAGATACAGAATCATGCCAACAGCCCTCCTCGTTGCCTATTTGTTCTCAAGAGCTTATAGCCATTAAATTCAGCACTAGACTTGTCAGGGAGGTCCCACCGTCTTTCAGTGATGACTTAATGCACTCAGAAAAGACAGCCCATAGACATAAGTTCCATGAGCGATCAGTACTACAGCAGTTTAGGAGGGCAAAAACAAAAGTGCAAAATGCTGCATTTAGTGAAAGCTGCAATTTTGTGAAAGGACCCAAAACACCTGTTTTTTAAAACTCTCTGATTGGCTTAGCGACCTTTGTTTTTACAACCCTGATGTGTCCTCAGAGAAGCTGCAGCCCAAAGAGAGCACACAAAAGAGCCTGCAGGGCACCGTGCATGGGCAACGCAAGGCTACCCCTCATGCATCCCTGCTGACATACGTGCGGAGCGCTAGCTGACGTTTATCAATAAGAAAAGAATGCTGACACAGCCCGTTCTAGCGGCACTGCCGCAGCAGGGGAGGGCAGAGCGTGGCAGCCAAGAAGGCGGTGCCTTAGGAGAAAGGTTGCTTGGAAAGGACCGCCAAAAAGGGCAACATGCTGCTCAGCAGTGGGGAGTGAGGAGGAAGAAGTGTGAGAAACAGCTGTGCCAAAGCCTAAGGTGAGAGTTGGAGAGGGAGCAAGGAAGGAGAGGAAGGGTTTGGAGGGGCAGGACGAGCAAGAGGTGGAGCAGGAGGAGGAACAGGAGGAGGAGCAGGAGGAGGAGGAAGAGCAGGGGTGGTTCTGGCGCCAGAAACAAAACTTTAATTAAGCGCAGCCCATGGAAGAGAGCACGCCAGAGGAGGTCGAGTGTCCTGAGGGAAGCTGCAGCCCCCGAGAGCACGCGCAACAGCCTGCACGGCACCGTGCATGGGCCAAGCAAGCCGTCCTCCAACAGCCTGCTGCTCTGGCAGCTTTGGAGTCTCTTTTGAGCAAGTGTCCCATCGCAAGAGCCCCTGCAGAGTCTGGGCCTTTGAGCCTGTTGTTAGGTTGCTGCACGCTCTTTGATGCTGTGGACGCTTGGCAAGTTTGGCCCTGCATCTTCAGTATTATGTGCGGCTTTAAGGCATGGAAGCAAGGCTACCCCTCACACATCCCTGCTGAACTACTGCGGACTCATTGCTAACTTGGATCATTGAGCAAAGAAGGCACATTTAAAGAAGCATGCTCGAGCCATGAGTGCCCCAGAACTTCAAACCCCATAAAGAGATTCACGATGCGCAAGCCACTTGTTCTCTCACATTCTTGCAAAGAGCAGGAACAGTCCACCTTGTTGTCTTGAAATGCACACACAGCCCCTCCCCAAAACTGGCAGCTAAACCCCTTCCACTCCCCAAATTTACAGTTGCAGGCCGTTTGCTTATCGTGATGTTCCGGTGGAGCGTCTGCTACCACTTGGCCGGTCAGATGGTAAGCACTGCAGGAGGCACAGATGCTGCTTCTTCTGCTAGTGCAGCTCCACAGCGCCACGGCTGCAGCCTGAAGTTCTTCCCTGGCCACAGCTGGAGGCGCTGGGCATACAGCGCATGGCCAGGGGCGGGGAAAGGGCCACTCAGTGAAGGGCAGGGACTACGCTGCTGATTGGCCTCCTGCAGGTGGGATGGGCCAGGACAGGCAATCCCTCCCACCCACCCGCAGTGGCAGTGGCAGGCACCATTTTGTTTCAGTCCGCAATTCCACAGTGAGGAGACCGCCATTTTGTGAAAGGACCCAACCCACCTGTTTTCGTACCGCTCCCTGATTGGCTTAGCCAGCTTTGTTTTTAAAACCCTGTCATCTTCTCATTCCTCCCTCTGATTGGCTGCCTGCTTCCAGACCGGGAAGGTCTCACATGTAGGAATATATACGTTTCTGTAGAGCTGTGCCGGGTGGTTGCCCACGTGCTGGCACGGGGGCTGCTGGTGCCTCTGAGAAGAAGCCGGTATTGGCCCTATGCATGCTGACACAGCCCGTTCTAGCGGCACTGCCGCAGCAGGGGAGGGCAGAGCGTGGCAGCCAAGAAGGCGGTGCTTAGGAGAAAGGTTGCTTGTAAAAGGACCGCCAAAAAGGGCAACATGCTGCTCCAGCAGTGGGGAGTGAGGAGGAAGAAGTGTGAGAAAACAGCTGTGCAAGCCTAAGGTGAGAGTTTGGAGAGGGAGCAAGGAAGGAGAGGAAGGGTTGGAGGGGCAGGACGAGCAAGAGGTGGAGCAGGAGGAGGAACAGGAGGAGGAGCAGGAGGAGGAGGAAGAGCAGGGTGGTGGTTCTGCGCCAGAAACAAACTTTAATTAAGCGCAGCCCATGGAAGAGAGCACGCCGAGCGAGGTCGATGTGTCCTGAGGGAAGCTGCATGCCCCCCGAGAGCACGCGCAACAGCCTGCACGGCACCGTGCATGGGCCAAGCAAGCCGTCCTCCACAGCCTGCTGCTCTGGCAGCTTTGGAGTCTCTTTTGAGCAAGTGTCCCATCGCAGAGCCCCGCAGAGTCTGGGCCTTTGAGCCCTGTTTGTTAGGTTGCTGCACGCTCTTTGATGCTGTGGACGCTTGGGCAGTTGGCCCTGCATCTTCAGTATTATGTGCGGCTTTAGCATTGGAAGGCAGGCTACCCTCACACATCCCTGCTGAACTACTTGCGGACTCATTGCTAACTTGGATCATTGAGCAAAGAAGGCACATTTAAAGAAGCATGCTCGAGCCATGAGTGCCCCAGAAACTTCAAACCCCATAAAGAGATTCACGATGCGCAAGCACTTGTTCTCTCACATTCTTGCAAAGAGCAGGAACAGTCACACCTTGTTGTCTTGAAATGCACACACAGCCCCTCCCCAAAACTGGCAGCTAAACCCCTTCCACTCCCCCAGAATTTACAGTTGCAGGCCCGTTGCTTAAGCGTGATGTTCCTGTGGAGCGTCCTGCTACCACTTGGCCGGTAAGATGGTGAGCACTGCAGTAGGCACAGATGCTGCTTCTTCTGCTAGTGCAGCTCCACAGCGCCACGGCTGCAGCTGAAGTTTCTTCCCGGCCACCCAGCTGAGGCGCTGGGCATACAGCGCATGGCAGGGCGGGGAAAGGGCACTCGTGAAGGGCAGGCCTACGCTGCTGATTGGCCCTCCTGCAGGTGGGATGGGCCAGGACAGGCAATCCCTCACCCCACCCGCAGTGGCAGTGGCAGGCACCATTTTGTTTTCAGTTCCGGCATCCACAGTGAGGAGACGCCATTTCGTGAAAGGACCCACCCCACCTGTTTCGTACCGCTCCCTGATTGGCTTAGCCAGCTTTGTTTTAAAACCCTGTCATCTTCTCATTCCCTCCCTTGATTGGCTGCCTGCTTCCAGACCGGGAAGGTCTCACATGTAGGAATATATACGTTTCTGTAGAGCTGTGCAGGGTGTTTGCCCACGTGCTGCACCGGGGCTGCTGGTGGCCTCTGAGAAGAAGCCGGTATTGGCCCCATGCATGCTGACACAGCACGTTCTAGCGGCACTGCCGCAGCAGGGGAGGCAGAGCCTGGCAGCAAGAGGCGGTGCCTTAGGAGAAAGGTTGCTTGGAAAGGACCGCCAAAAGGCACATGCTGCTCAGCAGTGGGGAGTGAGGAGGAAGAAGTGTGGAGAAACAGCTGTGCAAAGCCTAAGGTTGAGAGTTGGAGAGGAGCAAGGAAGGAGAGAAGGGTTTGGAGGGGCAGGACGAGCAGAGGTGGAGCAGGAGGAGGAACAGGAGGAGGAGCAGGAGGAGGAGGAAGAGCAGGGGGGTGGTTCTGGCGCCAGAAACAAACTTTTAATGCAGCGCAGCCCCAGGAAGAGAGCACGCCAGAGCAGGTCGATGTGTCCTGAGGGAAGCTGCAGCCCCCCGAGAACACGCGCAACAGCCTGCACGGCACCGTGCATGGGCCAAGCAAGCCGTCCTCCACAGCCTGCTGCTCTGGCAGCTTTGGAGTCTCTTTTGAGCAAGTGTCCCATCGCCAAGAGCCCCTGCAGAGTCTGGCCTTTTGAGCCCCGTTGTTAGGTTGCTGCACGCTCTCTTTGATGCTGTGGACGCTTGGGCAGTTTGGCCCTGCATCTTCAGTATTAGTGTGCGGCTTTAAGGCATGGAAGGCAAGGCTACCCCTCACACATCCCTGCTGAACTACTTGCGGACTCATTGCTAACTGGATCATTGAGCAAAGAAGGCACATTTAAAGAAGCATGCTCGAGCCATGAGTGCCCCAGAACTTCAAACCCCATAAACAGAGTCACGATGCGCAAGCCACTTGTTCTCTCACATTCCTGCAAAGAGCAGGAACAGTCCACCTTGTTGTCTTGAAATGCACACACAGCCCCTCCCCAAAACTGGCAGCTAAACCCCTTCCACTCCCCAAATTTACAGTTGCAGGCCCGTTTGCTTATGCGTGATGTTCCTGTGGAGCGTCTGCTACCACTTGGCCAGTCAGATGGTAAGCACTGCAGGAGGCACAGATGCTGCTTCTTCTGCTAGTGCAGCTCCACAGCGCCACGGCTGCAGCCTGAAGTTCCTCCCGGCCACCAGCTGGAGGCGCTGGGCATACAGCGCATGGCAGGGCGGGGAAAGGGCCACTCGTGAAGGGCAGGACTACGCTGCTGATTGGCCCTCCTGCAGGTGGGATGGGCCAGGACAGGCAATCCCTCCCACCCACCCGCAGTGGCAGGCACCATTTTGTTTCAGTCCGCATTCCACAGTGAGGAGCCGCCATTTTGTGAAAGGACCCAACCCACCTGTTTTCGTACCGCTCCCTGATTGGCTTAGCCAGCTTTGTTTTAAAACCCTGTCATCTTCTCATTCCTCCCTCTGATTGGCTGCCTGCTTCCAGACCGGGAAGGTCTCACATGTAGGAATATATACGTTTCTGTAGAGCTGTGCCGGGTGTTTGCCCACGTGCTGGCACCGGGGGCTGCTGGTGGCCTCTGAGAAGAAGCCGGTATTGGCCCCATGCATGCTGACACAGCCCGTTCTAGCGGCACTGCCGCAGCAGGGGAGGGCAGAGCGTGGCAGCCAAGAAGGCGGTGCCTTAGGAGAAAGGTTGCTTGGAAAGGACCGCCAAAAAGGGCAACATGCTGCTCAGCAGTGGGGAGTGAGGAGGAAGAAGTGTGAGAGAAACAGCTGTGCAAAGCCTAAGGTGAGAGTTGGAGAGGGAGCAAGGAAGGAGAGGAAGGGTTTGGAGGGGCAGGACGAGCAAGAGGTGGAGCAGGAGGAGGAACAGGAGGAGGAGCAGGAGGAGGAGGAAGAGCAGGGGGTGGTTCTGGCGCCAGAAACAAACTTTTAATTAAGCGCAGCCCATGGAAGAGAGCACGCCAGAGCAGGTCGATGTGTCCTGAGGGAAGCTGCAGCCCCCCGAGAGCACGCGCAACAGCCTGCACGGCACCGTGCATGGGCCAAGCAAGCCGTCCTCCACAGCCTGCTGCTCTGGCAGCTTTGGAGTCTCTTTTTGAGCAAGTGTCCCATCGCAAGAGCCCCTGCAGAGTCTGGGCCTTTGAGCCCTGTTGTTAGGTTGCTGCACGCTCTTTGATGCTGTGGACGCTTGGGCAAGTTTGGCCCTGCATCTTCAGTATTATGTGCGGCTTTAAGGCATGGAAGGCAAGGCTACCCCTCACACATCCCTGCTGAACTACTTGCGGACTCATTGCTAACTTGGATCATTGAGCAAAGAAGGCACATTTAAAGAAGCATGCTCGAGCCATGAGTGCCCCAGAACTTCAAACCCCATAAACAGAGTCACGATGCGCAAGCCACTTGTTCTCTCACATTCCTGCAAAGAGCAGGAACAGTCCACCTTGTTGTCTTGAAATGCACACACAGCCCCTCCCCAAAACTGGCAGCTAAACCCCTTCCACTCCCCAAATTTACAGTTGCAGGCCCGTTTGCTTATGCGTGATGTTCCGGTGGAGCGTCTGCTACCACTTGGCCGGTCAGATGGTAAGCACTGCAGGAGGCACAGATGCTGCTTCTTCTGCTAGTGCAGCTCCACAGCGCCACGGCTGCAGCCTGAAGTTCTTCCCGGCCACCAGCTGGAGGCGCTGGGCATACAGCGCATGGCAGGGCGGGGAAAGGGCCACTCGTGAAGGGCAGGACTACGCTGCTGATTGGCCCTCCTGCAGGTGGGATGGGCCAGGACAGGCAATCCCTCCCACCCACCCGCAGTGGCAGGCCACCATTTTGTTTCAGTCCGCATTCCACAGTGAGGAGCCGCCATTTTGTGAAAGGACCCAACCCACCTGTTTTCGTACCGCTCCCTGATTGGCTTAGCCAGCTTTGTTTTTAAAACCCTGTCATCTTCTCATTCCTCCCTCTGATTGGCTGCCTGCTTCCAGACCGGGAAGGTCTCACATGTAGGAATATATACGTTTCTGTAGAGCTGTGCCGGGTGTTTGCCCACGTGCTGGCACCGGGGGCTGCTGGTGGCCTCTGAGAAGAAGCCGGTATTGGCCCCATGCATGCTGACACAGCCCGTTCTAGCGGCACTGCCGCAGCAGGGGAGGGCAGAGCGTGGCAGCCAAGAAGGCGGTGCCTTAGGAGAAAGGTTGCTTGGAAAGGACCGCCAAAAAGGGCAACATGCTGCTCAGCAGTGGGGAGTGAGGAGGAAGAAGTGTGAGAAACAGCTGTGCAAAGCCTAAGAGTTGGAGAGGGAGCAAGGAAGGAGAGGAAGGGTTTGGAGGGGCAGGACGAGCAAGAGGTGGAGCAGGAGGAGGAACAGGAGGAGGAGCAGGAGGAGGAGGAAGAGCAGGGGGTGGTTCTGGCGCCAGAAACAAACTTTTAATAAGCGCAGCCCATGGAAGAGAGCACGCCAGAGGAGGTCGATGTGTCCTGAGGGAAGCTGCAGCCCCCCGAGAGCACGCGCAACAGCCTGCACGGCACCGTGCATGGGCCAAGCAAGCCGTCCTCCACAGCCTGCTGCTCTGGCAGCTTTGGAGTCTCTTTTGAGCAAGTGTCCCATCGCAAGAGCCCCTGCAGAGTCTGGGCCTTTGAGCCCGTTGTTAGGTTGCTGCACGCTCTTTGATGCTGTGGACGCTTGGGCAAGTTTGGCCCTGCATCTTCAGTATTATGTGCGGCTTTAAGGCATGGAAGGCAAGGCTACCCCTCACACATCCCTGCTGAACTACTTGGGGACTTGTACCTGAATGAGAATCGTTGAATCCTTAAGGTTGGAAAAGATCTCCAGGATCTTCTAGTCCAAACGTCCCCTTACCAACAATATTAGTCACTGAACTGTGTCCCTAAGCTCCGCAACGAACCTTATGAACCTTTGCTTAAACACCCCCAGGGACAGTGACTCCACACTTCTCTGGGCAACCCATTCCAATGCCTAACCACTCTTTCTGAGAAGAAGCTTCTCCTAATTTCCAAACTGAACCTCCCTATGCAAAACTTGAGGCCATGCCCTCTTGTCCTGTGTCTAGTCATTTGTGAGAAGAGGCCGACCCCCAGTTCACCACAAGTTCCTTTCAGGTAGTTGTAGAGAGCAATAAGGGCTCCCCTGAGCCTCCTCTTCTCCAGACTAAACAACCCCATTTTCCTCAGCCACTCCTCATAAGACTTGTGTTCCAGACCCTTCACCAACTTGGTAGTCTTTCTCTGGATATGCTCCTGGGCCTCAATGTCTTTCTCGTACTGAGGGGCCCCAAACTGAATGCAGTACTCGAGGTGCGGCCTCACCAGAACTGAGTACAGGGGGATGATTACCTCCCTGGTCCTTCTGGCTACACTATTCCTAATACAAGCCAGGATGCCGTTGGCCTTCTTGGCCACCTAGACACACTGCTGGCTCATGTTCAGGATAGCATTGACAAACACCCCCAAGTCTTTTCCTCTGCACAGCTTTCCAGCCACTCTGCCCCAAGCCTGCAGCATTGCATGGGGTGTTGTGACCAAAGCACAGGATCTGGCATTTAGCCATGTTGAACCTCATCCCATTGGCCTCTGCCCATCGATCCAACCTGTCCAGGTCCCTCTGCAGGGCCTTCATACCCTCCAGCAGATCGACACTTACCCCCAACTTGGTGGCGTCTGCAAACTTACTAAGAGTGCACTCAATTCCCTCATCTAAATCCTCAATAAAGATGTTAAAGAGGATGGGCCCCAACACCGACCCCTAGGGAGCACCACTGGTGACCGGTCACCAGCTGGACTTAACTCCATTCACCACCTCACCCTGGGTCCAGCCTGCTGGACGATTTTTAACCCAGCCAAGAGTGTACCTGTCCAAGCCATGGGCTGCCAGCTTCTCCAGGAGAATAATGTGGTAGACCGTGTCAAGGGCTTTGCTGACATCTAGGTAGGCTACAGCAACAGCCTTTCCCTCATCTGCCAAGTGGGTTACTGGTCGTAGAAGGAGATGAGGTTGGTCGGGCAGGTCTTGCCTTTCATGAACCCATGCTGGCTGGGCCTGATCCCCTGGTAGTCTTGCACATCCTGGGTGATTGCTCTCATGATGATATGTTCCCTACATTTTCCAGCACCGAGGTCAAGCTGACAGGCCTGTAGTTCCCTGGATCCTCCTTACGGTCCTTCTCATAGATGGGCGTCATGTTAGAAAGTCTCCATTCAACTGGCACCTCTCTGGTTGACCAGGACCACTGAGAGATGATGGAAAGCAGCTTAACATTCACGTCTGCCAGCTCCCTCAGCACCCTCGGGTGGATCCCATCTGACCCCATGAACTTGTGACAGTCCAGGTGGAGTAGCAGGTCTCTTACTCTTTCCACCTGAATCGTGGGAGGTTTCTTCTGCTCCCTATCCCAGATTTCCAGGTCAGGAAGCTGAGTACCCTGAGGATAACTGGTCTGACTATTCAAGGCAGATGTAAAGAAGGCATTGAGAATCTCAGCCTCTTCCTTATCCCCAGTAGTCATGTTCCCCACCACATCCAGTAAAGGATGGAGGTTCTCCTTCGCCCTCCTCTTCCTGTTAATATGTTTGTAAAAACATTTTTTTGTTGTCTTTTACCACAATGGCCAGGCTGAGCTCAGGCTGGCTTTAGCCTTTCTGATTGTTTTCCTGCATATGCTAGCAACTTCCTTGTAGTCTCCCCGAGTTGCCTGACCCTTCTTCCACTGGACATAAACTCTCTTTTTCTCCATGAGACTCAGCAAAAGTTCCCTGTTCAGCCAGGCCACTCTTCTCTACTGCCAGCTCATCTTATGGCACGCGAGGACAGTCTGCTCCTACACCTTTAAGACATCCTTCCTGAGAAGCGTCCAGCCTTACTGAACCCCTCTGTCCTGCAGGACTGACTCCCAAGTGACCCTGCCTAGCAGTGTCCTGAACAGTTCAAAGCCTGCCCTCAAAAAAGTCCAAGGTAGCAATTTTAATGACCCCCCTCCTGACTTCACCGAGAATAGAGAACTCTACCATTTCATGGTCACACTGCACAGCACAGCACATCTGCCACCTGTCCTTCTCTGTTCATGAACAGTAAGTCTAGAGGGACCACCCTCCACCCCCTTCGGTAGGTTCAATAGCTAGCTGTGTCGATAAGCTATCTTCCACACACTGCAGAAACCTTCCAGACTGGCTGTACTGTTCCTCTCGGCTGTACTGTATTTCAAGCCTATGTCCAGGAAGTAGAAGTCCGCCAGTGGAATAGTTGCTGGTGAATGCAGGACTTCTGCCAGCTGCTTGTAGAATGGCACGTGTCCCTTCATCCTGCATTGGCAGAATATAACAGAGCAAGACCAGGATGTCTAACTTTTTGGAATACCCCCTGATTCTTACCCACAGGGAATCAAACTTCTCATCCCCACTGGCTAGCTCTGTAATGTTGAAACACTCTCTAAGATACAGAATCATGCCAACAGCCCTCCTCGTTGCCTATTTGTTCTCAAGAGCTTATAGCCATTAAATTCAGCACTAGACTTGTCAGGGAGGTCCCACCGTCTTTCAGTGATGACTTAATGCACTCAGAAAAGACAGCCCATAGACATAAGTTCCATGAGCGATCAGTACTACAGCAGTTTAGGAGGGCAAAAACAAAAGTGCAAAATGCTGCATTTAGTGAAAGCTGCAATTTTGTGAAAGGACCCAAAACACCTGTTTTTTTAAAACTCTCTGATTGGCTTAGCGACCTTTGTTTTTACAACCCTGATGTGTCCTCAGAGAAGCTGCAGCCCAAAGAGAGCACACAAAAGAGCCTGCAGGGCACCGTGCATGGGCAACGCAAGGCTACCCCTCATGCATCCCTGCTGACATACGTGCGGAGCGCTAGCTGACGTTTATCACTAAGAAAAGAATGCTGACACAGCCCGTTCTAGCGGCACTGCCGCAGCAGGGGAGGGCAGAGCGTGGCAGCCAAGAAGGCGGTGCCTTAGGAGAAAGGTTGCTTGGAAAGGACCGCCAAAAAGGGCAACATGCTGCTCAGCAGTGGGGAGTGAGGAGGAAGAAGTGTGAGAAACAGCTGTGCAAAGCCTAAGGTGAGAGTTGGAGAGGAGCAAGGAAGGAGAGGAAGGGTTTGGAGGGGCAGGACGAGCAAGAGGTGGAGCAGGAGGAGGAACAGGAGGAGGAGCAGGAGGAGGAGGAAGAGCAGGGGGTGGTTCTGGCGCCAGAAACAAACTTTTAATGCAGCGCAGCCCATGGAAGAGAGCACGCCAGAGGAGGTCGATGTGTCCTGAGGGAAGCTGCAGCCCCCCGAGAGCACGCGCAACAGCCTGCACGGCACCGTGCATGGGCCAAGCAAGCCGTCCTCCACAGCCTGCTGCTCTGGCAGCTTTGGAGTCTCTTTTAGCAAGTGTCCCATCGCAAGAGCCCTGCAGAGTCTGGGCCTTTGAGCCCTGTTGTTAGGTTGCTGCACGCTCTTTGATGCTGTGGACGCTTGGGCAAGTTTGGCCCTGCATCTTCAGTATTATGTGCGGCTTTAAGGCATGGAAGGCAAGGCTACCCCTCACACATCCCTGCTGAACTACTTGCGGACTCATTGCTAACTTGGATCATTGAGCAAAGAAGGCACATTTAAAGAAGCATGCTCGAGCCATGAGTGCCCCAGAACTTCAAACCCCATAAAGATTCACGATGCGCAAGCCACTTGTTCTCTCACATTCTTGCAAAGAGCAGGAACAGTCCACCTTGTTGTCTTGAAATGCACACACAGCCCCTCCCCAAAAACTGGCAGCTAAACCCCTTCCACTCCCCAAATTTACAGTTGCAGGCCCGTTTGCTTATGCGTGATGTTCCGGTGGAGCGTCTGCTACCACTTGGCCGGTCAGATGGTAAGCACTGCAGGAGGCACAGATGCTGCTTCTTCTGCTAGTGCAGCTCCACAGCGCCACGGCTGCAGCCTGAAGTTCTTCCCGGCCACCAGCTGGAGGCGCTGGGCATACAGCGCATGGCAGGGCGGGGAAAGGGCCACTCGTGAAGGGCAGGACTACGCTGCTGATTGGCCCTCCTGCAGGTGGGATGGGCCAGGACAGGCAATCCCTCCCACCCACCCGCAGGCAGTGGCAGGCACCATTTTGTTTCAGTCCGCATTCCACAGTGAGGAGCCGCCATTTTGTGAAAGGACCCAACCCACCTGTTTTTCGTACCGCTCCCTGATTGGCTTAGCCAGCTTTGTTTTTAAAACCCTGTCATCTTCTCATTCCTCCCTCTGATTGGCTGCCTGCTTCCAGACCGGGAAGGTCTCACATGTAGGAATATATACGTTTCTGTAGAGCTGTGCCGGGTGTTTGCCACGTGCTGGCACCGGGGGCTGCTGGTGGCCTCTGAGAAGAAGCCGGTATGGCCCCATGCATGCTGACACAGCCCGTTCTAGCGGCACTGCCGCAGCAGGGGAGGGCAGAGCGTGGCAGCCAAGAAGGCGGTGCCTTAGGAGAAAGGTTGCTTGGAAAGGACCGCCAAAAAGGGCAACATGCTGCTCAGCAGTGGGGGAGTGAGGAGGAAGAAGTGTGAGAAACAGCTGTGCAAGCCTAAGGTGAGAGTTGGAGAGGAGCAAGGAAGGAGAGGAAGGGTTTGGAGGGCAGGACGAGCAAGAGGTGAGAGCAGGAGGAGGAACAGGAGGAGGAGCAGGAGGAGGAGGAAGAGCGGGGTGGTTCTGGCGCCAGAAACAAAACTTTTAATGAACGCAGCCCATGGAAGAGAGCACGCCAGAGGAGGTCGATGTGTCCTGAGGGAAGCTGCAGCCCCCCGAGAGCACGCGCAACAGCCTGCACGGCACCGTGCATGGGCCAAGCAAGCCGTCCTCCACAGCCTGCTGCTCTGGCAGCTTTGGAGTCTCTTTGAGCAAGTGTCCATCGCAAGAGCCCCTGCAGAGTCTGGGCCTTTGAGCCCTGTTGTTTAGGTTGCTGCACGCTCTTTGATGCTGTGGACGCTTGGGCAAGTTGGCCCTGCATCTTCAGTATTATGTGCGGCTTTAAGGCATGGAAGGCAAGGCTACCCCTCACACATCCCTGCTGAACTACTTGCGGACTCATTGCTAACTGGATCATTGAGCAAAGAAGGCACATTTAAAGAAGCATGCTCGAGCCATGAGTGCCCCAGAACTTCAAACCCCATAACAGAGTCACGATGCGCAAGCCACTTGTTCTCTCACATTCCTGCAAAGAGCAGGAACAGTCCACTTGTTGTCTTGTTGTCTGAAATGCACACACAGCCCCTCCCAAAACTGGCAGCTAAACCCCTTCCACTCCCCAAATTTACAGTTGCAGGCCCGTTTGCTTAAGCGTGATGTTCCTGTGGAGCGTCTGCTACCACTTGGCCAGTCAGATGGTAAGCACTGCAGGAGGCACAGATGCGCTTCTTCTGCTAGTGCAGCTCCACAGTGCCACGGCTGCAGCCTGAAGTTCCTCCGGCCACCAGCTGAGGCGCTGGGCATACAGCGCATGGCAGGGCGGGGAAAGGGCCATCGTGAAGGGCAGGACTACGCTGCTGATTGGCCCTCCTGCAGGTGGGATGGGCCAGGACAGGCATCCCTCCCACCCACCCGCAGTGGCAGGCACCATTTTGTTTCAGTCCGCATTCCACAGTGAGGAGCCGCCATTTTGTGAAAGGACCCAACCCACCTGTTTTCGTACCGCTCCCTGATTGGCTTAGCCAGCTTTGTTTTTAAAACCCTGTCATCTTCTCATTCCTCCCTCTGATTGGCTGCCTGCTTCCAGACCGGGAAGGTCTCACATGTAGGAATATATACGTTTCTGTAGAGCTGTGCCGGGTGTTTGCCCACGTGCTGGCACCGGGGGCTGCTGGTGGCCTCTGAGAAGAAGCCGGTATTGGCCCCATGCATGCTGACACAGCCCGTTCTAGCGGCACTGCCGCAGCAGGGGAGGGCAGAGCGTGGCAGCCAAGAAGGCGGTGCCTTAGGAGAAAGGTTGCTTGGAAAGGACCGCCAAAAAGGGCAACATGCTGCTCAGCAGTGGGGAGTGAGGAGGAAGAAGTGTGAGAAACAGCTGTGCAAAGCCTAAGGTGAGAGTTGGAGAGGGAGCAAGGAAGGAGAGGAAGGGTTTGGAGGGGCAGGACGAGCAAGAGGTGGAGCAGGAGGAGGAACAGGAGGAGGAGCAGGAGGAGGAGGAAGAGCAGGGGGTGGTTCTGGCGCCAGAAACAAACTTTTAATGCAGCGCAGCCCATGGAAGAGAGCACGCCAGAGGAGGTCGATGTGTCCTGAGGGAAGCTGCAGCCCCCCGAGAGCACGCGCAACAGCCTGCACGGCACCGTGCATGGGCCAAGCAAGCCGTCCTCCACAGCCTGCTGCTCTGGCAGCTTTGGAGTCTCTTTTTAGCAAGTGTCCCATCGCAAGAGCCCCTGCAGAGTCTGGGCCTTTGAGCCCCGTTGTTAGGTTGCTGCACGCTCTTTGATGCTGTGGACGCTTGGGCAAGTTTGGCCCTGCATCTTCAGTATTATGTGCGGCTTTAAGGCATGGAAGGCAAGGCTACCCCTCACACATCCCTGCTGAACTACTTGGGGACTTGTACCTGAGTGAGAATCGTTGAATCCTTAAGGTTGGAAAAGATCTCCAGGATCTTCTAGTCCAAACGTCCCCTTACCACCAATATTAGTCACTGAACTGTGTCCCTAAGCTCCGCAACGAACCTTATGAACCTTTGCTTAAACACCCCCAGGGACAGTGACTCCACCACTTCTCTGGGCAACCCATTCCAATGCCTAACCACTCTTTCTGAGAAGAAGCTTCTCCTAATTTCCAAACTGAACCTCCCTATGCAAAACTTGAGGCCATGCCCTCTTGTCCTGTGTCTAGTCATTTGTGAGAAGAGGCCGACCCCCAGTTCACCACAAGTTCCTTTCAGGTAGTTGTAGAGAGCAATAAGGGCTCCCCTGAGCCTCCTCTTCTCCAGACTAAACAACCCCATTTTCCTCAGCCACTCCTCATAAGACTTGTGTTCCAGACCCTTCACCAACTTGGTAGTCTTTCTCTGGATATGCTCCTGGGCCTCAATGTCTTTCTCGTACTGAGGGGCCCCAAACTGAATGCAGTACTCGAGGTGCGGCCTCACCAGAACTGAGTACAGGGGGATGATTACCTCCCTGGTCCTTCTGGCTACACTATTCCTAATACAAGCCAGGATGCCGTTGGCCTTCTTGGCCACCTAGACACACTGCTGGCTCATGTTCAGGATAGCATTGACAAACACCCCCACAGTCTTTTCCTCTGCACAGCTTTCCAGCCACTCTGCCCCAAGCCTGCAGCATTGCATGGGGTGTTGTGACCAAAGCACAGGATCTGGCATTTAGCCATGTTGAACCTCATCCCATTGGCCTCTGCCCATCGATCCAACCTGTCCAGGTCCCTCTGCAGGGCCTTCATACCCTCCAGCAGATCGACACTTACCCCCAACTTGGTGGCGTCTGCAAACTTACTAAGAGTGCACTCAATTCCCTCATCTAAATCCTCAATAAAGATGTTAAAGAGGATGGGCCCCAACACCGACCCCTAGGGAACACCACTGGTGACCGGTCACCAGCTGGACTTAACTCCATTCACCACCTCACCCTGGGTCCAGCCTGCTGGACGATTTTTAACCCAGCCAAGAGTGTACCTGTCCAAGCCATGGGCTGCCAGCTTCTCCAGGAGAATAATGTGGTAGACCGTGTCAAGGGCTTTGCTGACATCTAGGTAGGCTACAGCAACAGCCTTTCCCTCATCTGCCAAGTGGGTTACTGGTCGTAGAAGGAGATGAGGTTGGTCGGGCAGGTCTTGCCTTTCATGAACCCATGCTGGCTGGGCCTGATCCCCTGGTAGTCTTGCACATCCTGGGTGATTGCTCTCATGATGATATGTTCCCTAACATTTTCCAGCACCGAGGTCAAGCTGACAGGCCTGTAGTTCCCTGGATCCTCCTTACGGTCCTTCTCATAGATGGGCGTCATGTTAGAAAGTCTCCATTCAACTGGCACCTCTCTGGTTGACCATGACCACTGAGAGATGATGGAAAGCAGCTTAACATTCACGTCTGCCAGCTCCCTCAGCACCCTCGGGTGGATCCCATCTGACCCCATGAACTTGTGACAGTCCAGGTGGAGTAGCAGGTCTCTTACTCTTTCCACCTGAATCGTGGGAGGTTTCTTCTGCTCCCTATCCCAGATTTCCAGGTCAGGAAGCTGAGTACCCTGAGGATAACTGGTCTGACTATTCAAGGCAGATGTAAAGAAGGCATTGAGAACCTCAGCCTCTTCCTTATCCCCAGTAGTCATGTTCCCCACCACATCCAGTAAAGGATGGAGGTTCTCCTTCGCCCTCCTCTTCCTGTTAATATGTTTGTAAAAACATTTTTTTTGTTGTCTTTTACCACAATGGCCAGGCTGAGCTCAGGCTGGCTTTAGCCTTTCTGATTGTTTTCCTGCATATGCTAGCAACTTCCTTGTAGTCTCCCCGAGTTGCCTGACCCTTCTTCCACTGGACATAAACTCTCTTTTTCTCCATGAGACTCAGCAAAAGTTCCCTGTTCAGCCAGGCCACTCTTCTCTACTGCCAGCTCATCTTATGGCACGCGAGGACAGTCTGCTCCTACACCTTTAAGACATCCTTCCTGAGAAGCGTCCAGCCTTACTGAACCCCTCTGTCCTGCAGGACTGACTCCCAAGTGACCCTGCCTAGCAGTGTCCTGAACAGTTCAAAGCCTGCCCTCAAAAAAGTCCAAGGTAGCAATTTTAATGACCCCCCTCCTGACTTCACCGAGAATAGAGAACTCTACCATTTCATGGTCACACTGCACAGCACAGCACATCTGCCACCTGTCCTTCTCTGTTCATGAACAGTAAGTCTAGAGGGGACCACCCTCCACCCCCTTCGGTAGGTTCAATAGCTAGCTGTGTCGATAAGCTATCTTCCACACACTGCAGAAACCTTCCAGACTGGCTGTACTGTTCCTCTCGGCTGTACTGTATTTCAAGCCTATGTCCAGGAAGTAGAAGTCCGCCAGTGGAATAGTTGCTGGTGAATGCAGGACTTCTGCCAGCTGCTTGTAGAATGGCACGTGTCCCTTCATCCTGCATTGGCAGAATATAACAGAGCAAGACCAGGATGTCTAACTTTTTGGAATACCCCCTGATTCTTACCCACAGGGAATCAAACTTCTCATCCCCACTGGCTAGCTCTGTAATGTTGAAACACTCTCTAAGATACAGAATCATGCCAACAGCCCTCCTCGTTGCCTATTTGTTCTCAAGAGCTTATAGCCATTAAATTCAGCACTAGACTTGTCAGGGAGGTCCCACCGTCTTTCAGTGATGACTTAATGCACTCAGAAAAGACAGCCCATAGACATAAGTTCCATGAGCGATCAGTACTACAGCAGTTTAGGAGGGCAAAAACAAAAGTGCAAAATGCTGCATTTAGTGAAAGCTGCAATTTTGTGAAAGGACCCAAAACACCTGTTTTTTAAAACTCTCTGATTGGCTTAGCGACCTTTGTTTTTACAACCCTGATGTGTCCTCAGAGAAGCTGCAGCCCAAAGAGAGCACACAAAAGAGCCTGCAGGGCACCGTGCATGGGCAACGCAAGGCTACCCCTCATGCATCCCTGCTGACATACGTGCGGAGCGCTAGCTGACGTTTATCAATAAGAAAAGAATGCTGACACAGCCCGTTCTAGCGGCACTGCCGCAGCAGGGGAGGGCAGAGCCTGGCAGCCAAGAAGGCGGTGCCTTAGGAGAGAGGTTGCTTGGAAAGGACCGCCAAAAAGGGCAACATGCTGCTCAGCAGTGGGGAGTGAGGAGGAAGAAGTGTGAGAAACAGCTGTGCAAAGCCTAAGGTGAGACTTGGAGAGGGAGCAAGGAAGGAGAGGAGGGGTTTGGAGGGGCAGGACGAGCAAGAGGTGGAGCAGGAGGAGGAACAGGAGGAGGAGCAGGAGGAGGAGGAAGAGCAGGGGGTGGTTCTGGCGCCAGAAACAAACTTTTAATGCAGCGCAGCCCATGGAAGAGAGCACGCCAGAGCAGGTCGATGTGTCCTGAGGGAAGCTGCAGCCCCCCGAGAGCACGCGCAACAGCCTGCACGGCACCGTGCATGGGCCAAGCAAGCCGTCCTCCACAGCCTGCTGCTCTGGCAGCTTTGGAGTCTCTTTTTAGCAAGTGTCCCATCGCATAGCCCTTGCAGAGTCTGGGCCTTTGAGCCCTGTTGTTAGGTTGCTGCACGCTCATTGATGCTGTGGACGCTTGGGCAAGTTTGGCCCTGCATCTTCAGTATTATGTGCGGCTTTAAGGCATGGAAGGCAAGGCTACCCCTCACACATCCCTGCTGAACTACTTGCGGACTCATTGCTAACTTGGATCATTGAGCAAAGAAGGCACATTTAAAGAAGCATGCTCGAGCCATGAGTGCCCCAGAACTTCAAACCCCATAAACAGAGTCACGATGCGCAAGCCACTTGTTCTCTCACATTCCTGCAAAGAGCAGGAACAGTCCACCTTGTTGTCTTGAAATGCACACACAGCCCCTCCCCAAAACTGGCAGCTAAACCCCTTCCACTCCCCAAATTTACAGTTGCAGGCCCGTTTGCTTATGCGTGATGTTCCGGTGGAGCGTCTGCTACCACTTGGCCGGTCAGATGGTAAGCACTGCAGGAGGCACAGATGCTGCTTCTTCTGCTAGTGCAGCTCCACAGCGCCACGGCTGCAGCCTGAAGTTCTTCCCGGCCACCAGCTGGAGGCGCTGGGCATACAGCGCATGGCAGGGCGGGGAAAGGGCCACTCGTGAAGGGCAGGACTACGCTGCTGATTGGCCCTCCTGCAGGTGGGATGGGCCAGGACAGGCAATCCCTCCCACCCACCCGCAGTGGCAGTGGCAGGCACCATTTTGTTTCAGTCCGCATTCCACAGTGAGGAGCCGCCATTTTGTGAAAGGACCCAACCCACCTGTTTTCGTACCGCTCCCTGATTGGCTTAGCCAGCTTTGTTTTTAAAACCCTGTCATCTTCTCATTCCTCCCTCTGATTGGCTGCCTGCTTCCAGACCGGGAAGGTCTCACATGTAGGAATATATACGTTTCTGTAGAGCTGTGCCGGGTGTTTGCCCACGTGCTGGCACCGGGGGCTGCTGGTGGCCTCTGAGAAGAAGCCGGTATTGGCCCCATGCATGCTGACACAGCCCGTTCTAGCGGCACTGCCGCAGCAGGGGAGGGCAGAGCCTGGCAGCCAAGAAGGCGGTGCCTTAGGAGAAAGGTTGCTTGGAAAGGACCGCCAAAAAGGGCAACATGCTGCTCAGCAGTGGGGAGTGAGGAGGAAGAAGTGTGAGAAACAGCTGTGCAAAGCCTAAGGTGAGAGTTGGAGAGGGAGCAAGGAAGGAGAGGAAGGGTTTGGAGGGGCAGGACGAGCAAGAGGTGGAGCAGGAGGAGGAACAGGAGGAGGAGCAGGAGGAGGAGGAAGAGCAGGGGGTGGTTCTGGCGCCAGAAACAAACTTTTAATGCAGCGCAGCCCATGGAAGAGAGCACGCCAGAGGAGGTCGATGTGTCCTGAGGGAAGCTGCAGCCCCCCGAGAGCACGCGCAACAGCCTGCACGGCACCGTGCATGGGCCAAGCAAGCCGTCCTCCACAGCCTGCTGCTCTGGCAGCTTTGGAGTCTCTTTTGAGCAAGTGTCCCATCGCAAGAGCCCCTGCAGAGTCTGGGCCTTTGAGCCCCGTTGTTAGGTTGCTGCACGCTCTTTGATGCTGTGGACGCTTGGGCAAGTTTGGCCCTGCATCTTCAGTATTATGTGCGGCTTTAAGGCATGGAAGGCAAGGCTACCCCTCACACATCCCTGCTGAACTACTTGGGGACTTGTACCTGAATGAGAATCGTTGAATCCTTAAGGTTGGAAAAGATCTCCAGGATCTTCTAGTCCAAACGTCCCCTTACCACCAATATTAGTCACTGAACTGTGTCCCTAAGCTCCGCAACGAACCTTATGAACCTTTGCTTAAACACCCCCAGGGACAGTGACTCCACCACTTCTCTGGGCAACCCATTCCAATGCCTAACCACTCTTTCTGAGAAGAAGCTTCTCCTAATTTCCAAACTGAACCTCCCTATGCAAAACTTGAGGCCATGCCCTCTTGTCCTGTGTCTAGTCATTTGTGAGAAGAGGCCGACCCCCAGTTCACCACAAGTTCCTTTCAGGTAGTTGTAGAGAGCAATAAGGGCTCCCCTGAGCCTCCTCTTCTCCAGACTAAACAACCCCATTTTCCTCAGCCACTCCTCATAAGACTTGTGTTCCAGACCCTTCACCAACTTGGTAGTCTTTCTCTGGATATGCTCCTGGGCCTCAATGTCTTTCTCGTACTGAGGGGCCCCGAACTGAATGCAGTACTCGAGGTGCGGCCTCACCAGAACTGAGTACAGGGGGATGATTACCTCCCTGGTCCTTCTGGCTACACTATTCCTAATACAAGCCAGGATGCCGTTGGCCTTCTTGGCCACCTAGACACACTGCTGGCTCATGTTCAGGATAGCATTGACAAACACCCCCAAAGTCTTTTCCTCTGCACAGCTTTCCAGCCACTCTGCCCCAAGCCTGCAGCATTGCATGGGGTGTTGTGACCAAAGCACAGGATCTGGCATTTAGCCATGTTGAACCTCATCCCATTGGCCTCTGCCCATCGATCCAACCTGTCCAGGTCCCTCTGCAGGGCCTTCATACCCTCCAGCAGATCGACACTTACCCCCAACTTGGTGGCGTCTGCAAACTTACTAAGAGTGCACTCAATTCCCTCATCTAAATCCTCAATAAAGATGTTAAAGAGGATGGGCCCCAACACCGACCCCTAGGGAACACCACTGGTGACCGGTCACCAGCTGGACTTAACTCCATTCACCACCTCACCCTGGGTCCAGCCTGCTGGACGATTTTTAACCCAGCCAAGAGTGTACCTGTCCAAGCCATGGGCTGCCAGCTTCTCCAGGAGAATAATGTGGTAGACCGTGTCAAGGGCTTTGCTGACATCTAGGTAGGCTACAGCAACAGCCTTTCCCTCATCTGCCAAGTGGGTTACTGGTCGTAGAAGGAGATGAGGTTGGTCGGGCAGGTCTTGCCTTTCATGAACCCATGCTGGCTGGGCCTGATCCCCTGGTAGTCTTGCACATCCTGGGTGATTGCTCTCATGATGATATGTTCCCTAACATTTTCCAGCACCGAGGTCAAGCTGACAGGCCTGTAGTTCCCTGGATCCTCCTTACGGTCCTTCTCATAGATGGGCGTCATGTTAGAAAGTCTCCATTCAACTGGCACCTCTCTGGTTGACCATGACCACTGAGAGATGATGGAAAGCAGCTTAACATTCACGTCTGCCAGCTCCCTCAGCACCCTCGGGTGGATCCCATCTGACCCCATGAACTTGTGACAGTCCAGGTGGAGTAGCAGGTCTCTTACTCTTTCCACCTGAATCGTGGGAGGTTTCTTCTGCTCCCTATCCCAGATTTCCAGGTCAGGAAGCTGAGTACCCTGAGGATAACTGGTCTGACTATTCAAGGCAGATGTAAAGAAGGCATTGAGAATCTCAGCCTCTTCCTTATCCCCAGTAGTCATGTTCCCCACCACATCCAGTAAAGGATGGAGGTTCTCCTTCGCCCTCCTCTTCCTGTTAATATGTTTGTAAAAACATTTTTTTTGTTGTCTTTTACCACAATGGCCAGGCTGAGCTCAGGCTGGCTTTAGCCTTTCTGATTGTTTTCCTGCATATGCTAGCAACTTCCTTGTAGTCTCCCCGAGTTGCCTGACCCTTCTTCCACTGGACATAAACTCTCTTTTTCTCCATGAGACTCAGCAAAAGTTCCCTGTTCAGCCAGGCCACTCTTCTCTACTGCCAGCTCATCTTATGGCACGCGAGGACAGTCTGCTCCTACACCTTTAAGACACCCTTCCTGAGAAGCGTCCAGCCTTACTGAACCCCTCTGTCCTGCAGGACTGACTCCCAAGTGACCCTGCCTAGCAGTGTCCTGAACAGTTCAAAGCCTGCCCTCAAAAAAGTCCAAGGTAGCAATTTTAATGACCCCCCTCCTGACTTCACCGAGAATAGAGAACTCTACCATTTCATGGTCACACTGCACAGCACAGCACATCTGCCACCTGTCCTTCTCTGTTCATGAACAGTAAGTCTAGAGGGGACCACCCTCCACCCCCTTCGGTAGGTTCAATAGCTAGCTGTGTCGATAAGCTATCTTCCACACACTGCAGAAACCTTCCAGACTGGCTGTACTGTTCCTCTCGGCTGTACTGTATTTCAAGCCTATGTCCAGGAAGTAGAAGTCCGCCAGTGGAATAGTTGCTGGTGAATGCAGGACTTCTGCCAGCTGCTTGTAGAATGGCACGTGTCCCTTCATCCTGCATTGGCAGAATATAACAGAGCAAGACCAGGATGTCTAACTTTTTGGAATACCCCCTGATTCTTACCCACAGGGAATCAAACTTCTCATCCCCACTGGCTAGCTCTGTAATGTTGAAACACTCTCTAAGATACAGAATCATGCCAACAGCCCTCCTCGTTGCCTATTTGTTCTCAAGAGCTTATAGCCATTAAATTCAGCACTAGACTTGTCAGGGAGGTCCCACCGTCTTTCAGTGATGACTTAATGCACTCAGAAAAGACAGCCCATAGACATAAGTTCCATGAGCGATCAGTACTACAGCAGTTTAGGAGGGCAAAAACAAAAGTGCAAAATGCTGCATTTAGTGAAAGCTGCAATTTTGTGAAAGGACCCAAAACACCTGTTTTTTAAAACTCTCTGATTGGCTTAGCGACCTTTGTTTTTACAACCCTGATGTGTCCTCAGAGAAGCTGCAGCCCAAAGAGAGCACACAAAAGAGCCTGCAGGGCACCGTGCATGGGCAACGCAAGGCTACCCCTCATGCATCCCTGCTGACATACGTGCGGAGCGCTAGCTGACGTTTATCAATAAGAAAAGAATGCTGACACAGCCCGTTCTAGCGGCACTGCCGCAGCAGGGGAGGGCAGAGCGTGGCAGCCAAGAAGGCGGTGCCTTAGGAGAAAGGTTGCTTGGAAAGGACCGCCAAAAAGGGCAACATGCTGCTCAGCAGTGGGGAGTGAGGAGGAAGAAGTGTGAGAAACAGCTGTGCAAAGCCTAAGGTGAGAGTTGGAGAGGGAGCAAGGAAGGAGAGGAAGGGTTTGGAGGGGCAGGACGAGCAAGAGGTGGAGCAGGAGGAGGAACAGGAGGAGGAGCAGGAGGAGGAGGAAGAGCAGGGGGTGGTTCTGGCGCCAGAAACAAACTTTTAATGCAGCGCAGCCCATGGAAGAGAGCACGCCAGAGGAGGTCGATGTGTCCTGAGGGAAGCTGCAGCCCCCCGAGAGCACGCGCAACAGCCTGCACGGCACCGTGCATGGGCCAAGCAAGCCGTCCTCCACAGCCTGCTGCTCTGGCAGCTTTGGAGTCTCTTTTTAGCAAGTGTCCCATCGCAAGAGCCCCTGCAGAGTCTGGGCCTTTGAGCCCTGTTGTTAGGTTGCTGCATGCTCTTTGATGCTGTGGACGCTTGGGCAAGTTTGGCCCTGCATCTTCAGTATTATGTGCGGCTTTAAGGCATGGAAGGCAAGGCTACCCCTCACACATCCCTGCTGAACTACTTGGGGACTTGTACCTGAATGAGAATCGTTGAATCCTTAAGGTTGGAAAAGATCTCCAGGATCTTCTAGTCCAAACGTCCCCTTACCACCAATATTAGTCACTGAACTGTGTCCCTAAGCTCCGCAACGAACCTTATGAACCTTTGCTTAAACACCCCCAGGGACAGTGACTCCATCACTTCTCTGGGCAACCCATTCCAATGCCTAACCACTCTTTCTGAGAAGAAGCTTCTCCTAATTTCCAAACTGAACCTCCCTATGCAAAACTTGAGGCCATGCCCTCTTGTCCTGTGTCTAGTCATTTGTGAGAAGAGGCCGACCCCCAGTTCACCACAAGTTCCTTTCAGGTAGTTGTAGAGAGCAATAAGGGCTCCCCTGAGCCTCCTCTTCTCCAGACTAAACAACCCCATTTTCCTCAGCCACTCCTCATAAGACTTGTGTTCCAGACCCTTCACCAACTTGGTAGTCTTTCTCTGGATATGCTCCTGGGCCTCAATGTCTTTCTCGTACTGAGGGGCCCCAAACTGAATGCAGTACTCGAGGTGCAGCCTCACCAGAACTGAGTACAGGGGGATGATTACCTCCCTGGTCCTTCTGGCTACACTATTCCTAATACAAGCCAGGATGCCGTTGGCCTTCTTGGCCACCTAGACACACTGCTGGCTCATGTTCAGGATAGCATTGACAAACACCCCCACAGTCTTTTCCTCTGCACAGCTTTCCAGCCACTCTGCCCCAAGCCTGCAGCATTGCATGGGGTGTTGTGACCAAAGCACAGGATCTGGCATTTAGCCATGTTGAACCTCATCCCATTGGCCTCTGCCCATCGATCCAACCTGTCCAGGTCCCTCTGCAGGGCCTTCATACCCTCCAGCAGATCGACACTTACCCGCAACTTGGTGGCGTCTGCAAACTTACTAAGAGTGCACTCAATTCCCTCATCTAAATCCTCAATAAAGATGTTAAAGAGGATGGGCCCCAACACCGACCCCTAGGGAACACCACTGGTGACCGGTCACCAGCTGGACTTAACTCCATTCACCACCTCACCCTGGGTCCAGCCTGCTGGACGATTTTTAACCCAGCCAAGAGTGTACCTGTCCAAGCCATGGGCTGCCAGCTTCTCCAGGAGAATAATGTGGTAGACCGTGTCAAGGGCTTTGCTGACATCTAGGTAGGCTACAGCAACAGCCTTTCCCTCATCTGCCAAGTGGGTTACTGGTCGTAGAAGGAGATGAGGTTGGTCGGGCAGGTCTTGCCTTTCATGAACCCATGCTGGCTGGGCCTGATCCCCTGGTAGTCTTGCACATCCTGGGTGATTGCTCTCATGATGATATGTTCCCTAACATTTTCCAGCACCGAGGTCAAGCTGACAGGCCTGTAGTTCCCTGGATCCTCCTTATAGGTCCTTCTCATAGATGGGCGTCATGTTAGAAAGTCTCCATTCAACTGGCACCTCTCTGGTTGACCATGACCACTGAGAGATGATGGAAAGCAGCTTAACATTCACGTCTGCCAGCTCCCTCAGCACCCTCGGGTGGATCCCATCTGATCCCATGAACTTGTGACAGTCCAGGTGGAGTAGCAGGTCTCTTACTCTTTCCACCTGAATCGTGGGAGGTTTCTTCTGCTCCCTATCCCAGATTTCCAGGTCAGGAAGCTGAGTACCCTGAGGATAACTGGTCTGACTATTCAAGGCAGATGTAAAGAAGGCATTGAGAACCTCAGCCTCTTCCTTATCCCCAGTAGTCATGTTCCCCACCACATCCAGTAAAGGATGGAGGTTCTCCTTCGCCCTCCTCTTCCTGTTAATATGTTTGTAAAAACATTTTTTTTGTTGTCTTTTACCACAATGGCCAGGCTGAGCTCAGGCTGGCTTTAGCCTTTCTGATTGTTTTCCTGCATATGCTAGCAACTTCCTTGTAGTCTCCCCGAGTTGCCTGACCCTTCTTCCACTGGACATAAACTCTCTTTTTCTCCATGAGACTCAGCAAAAGTTCCCTGTTCAGCCAGGCCACTCTTCTCTACTGCCAGCTCATCTTATGGCACGCGAGGACAGTCTGCTCCTACACCTTTAAGACATCCTTCCTGAGAAGCGTCCAGCCTTACTGAACCCCTCTGTCCTGCAGGACTGACTCCCAAGTGACCCTGCCTAGCAGTGTCCTGAACAGTTCAAAGCCTGCCCTCAAAAAAGTCCAAGGTAGCAATTTTAATGACCCCCCTCCTGACTTCACCGAGAATAGAGAACTCTACCATTTCATGGTCACACTGCACAGCACAGCACATCTGCCACCTGTCCTTCTCTGTTCATGAACAGTAAGTCTAGAGGGGACCACCCTCCACCCCCTTCGGTAGGTTCAATAGCTAGCTGTGTCGATAAGCTATCTTCCACACACTGCAGAAACCTTCCAGACTGGCTGTACTGTTCCTCTCGGCTGTACTGTATTTCAAGCCTATGTCCAGGAAGTAGAAGTCCGCCAGTGGAATAGTTGCTGGTGAATGCAGGACTTCTGCCAGCTGCTTGTAGAATGGCACGTGTCCCTTCATCCTGCATTGGCAGAATATAACAGAGCAAGACCAGGATGTCTAACTTTTTGGAATACCCCCTGATTCTTACCCACAGGGAATCAAACTTCTCATCCCCACTGGCTAGCTCTGTAATGTTGAAACACTCTCTAAGATACAGAATCATGCCAACAGCCCTCCTCGTTGCCTATTTGTTCTCAAGAGCTTATAGCCATTAAATTCAGCACTAGACTTGTCAGGGAGGTCCCACCGTCTTTCAGTGATGACTTAATGCACTCAGAAAAGACAGCCCATAGACATAAGTTCCATGAGCGATCAGTACTACAGCAGTTTAGGAGGGCAAAAACAAAAGTGCAAAATGCTGCATTTAGTGAAAGCTGCAATTTTGTGAAAGGACCCAAAACACCTGTTTTTTAAAACTCTCTGATTGGCTTAGCGACCTTTGTTTTTACAACCCTGATGTGTCCTCAGAGAAGCTGCAGCCCAAAGAGAGCACACAAAAGAGCCTGCAGGGCACCGTGCATGGGCAACGCAAGGCTACCCCTCATGCATCCCTGCTGACATACGTGCGGAGCGCTAGCTGACGTTTATCAATAAGAAAAGAATGCTGACACAGCCCGTTCTAGCGGCACTGCCGCAGCAGGGGAGGGCAGAGCGTGGCAGCCAAGAAGGCGGTGCCTTAGGAGAAAGGTTGCTTGGAAAGGACCGCCAAAAAGGGCAACATGCTGCTCAGCAGTGGGGAGTGAGGAGGAAGAAGTGTGAGAAACAGCTGTGCAAAGCCTAAGGTGAGAGTTGGAGAGGGAGCAAGGAAGGAGAGGAAGGGTTTGGAGGGGCAGGACGAGCAAGAGGTGGAGCAGGAGGAGGAACAGGAGGAGGAGCAGGAGGAGGAGGAAGAGCAGGGGGTGGTTCTGGCGCCAGAAACAAACTTTTAATGCAGCGCAGCCCATGGAAGAGAGCACGCCAGAGGAGGTCGATGTGTCCTGAGGGAAGCTGCAGCCCCCCGAGAGCACGCGCAAGAGCCTGCACGGCACCGTGCATGGGCCAAGCAAGCCGTCCTCCACAGCCTGCTGCTCTGGCAGCTTTGGAGTCTCTTTTGAGCAAGTGTCCCATCGCAAGAGCCCCTGCAGAGTCTGGGCCTTTGAGCCCTGTTGTTAGGTTGCTGCATGCTCTTTGATGCTGTGGACGCTTGGGCAAGTTTGGCCCTGCATCTTCAGTATTATGTGCGGCTTTAAGGCATGGAAGGCAAGGCTACCCCTCACACATCCCTGCTGAACTACTTGGGGACTTGTACCTGAATGAGAATCGTTGAATCCTTAAGGTTGGAAAAGATCTCCAGGATCTTCTAGTCCAAACGTCCCCTTACCACCAATATTAGTCACTGAACTGTGTCCCTAAGCTCCGCAACGAACCTTATGAACCTTTGCTTAAACACCCCCAGGGACAGTGACTCCATCACTTCTCTGGGCAACCCATTCCAATGCCTAACCACTCTTTCTGAGAAGAAGCTTCTCCTAATTTCCAAACTGAACCTCCCTATGCAAAACTTGAGGCCATGCCCTCTTGTCCTGTGTCTAGTCATTTGTGAGAAGAGGCCGACCCCCAGTTCACCACAAGTTCCTTTCAGGTAGTTGTAGAGAGCAATAAGGGCTCCCCTGAGCCTCCTCTTCTCCAGACTAAACAACCCCATTTTCCTCAGCCACTCCTCATAAGACTTGTGTTCCAGACCCTTCACCAACTTGGTAGTCTTTCTCTGGATATGCTCCTGGGCCTCAATGTCTTTCTCGTACTGAGGGGCCCCAAACTGAATGCAGTACTCGAGGTGCAGCCTCACCAGAACTGAGTACAGGGGGATGATTACCTCCCTGGTCCTTCTGGCTACACTATTCCTAATACAAGCCAGGATGCCGTTGGCCTTCTTGGCCACCTAGACACACTGCTGGCTCATGTTCAGGATAGCATTGACAAACACCCCCACAGTCTTTTCCTCTGCACAGCTTTCCAGCCACTCTGCCCCAAGCCTGCAGCATTGCATGGGGTGTTGTGACCAAAGCACAGGATCTGGCATTTAGCCATGTTGAACCTCATCCCATTGGCCTCTGCCCATCGATCCAACCTGTCCAGGTCCCTCTGCAGGGCCTTCATACCCTCCAGCAGATCGACACTTACCCCCAACTTGGTGGCGTCTGCAAACTTACTAAGAGTGCACTCAATTCCCTCATCTAAATCCTCAATAAAGATGTTAAAGAGGATGGGCCCCAACACCGACCCCTAGGGAACACCACTGGTGACCGGTCACCAGCTGGACTTAACTCCATTCACCACCTCACCCTGGGTCCAGGCCTGCTGGACGATTTTTAACCCAGCCAAGAGTGTACCTGTCCAAGCCATGGGCTGCCAGCTTCTCCAGGAGAATAATGTGGTAGACCGTGTCAAGGGCTTTGCTGACATCTAGGTAGGCTACAGCAACAGCCTTTCCCTCATCTGCCAAGTGGGTTACTGGTCGTAGAAGGAGATGAGGTTGGTCGGGCAGGTCTTGCCTTTCATGAACCCATGCTGGCTGGGCCTGATCCCCTGGTAGTCTTGCACATCCTGGGTGATTGCTCTCATGATGATATGTTCCCTAACATTTTCCAGCACCGAGGTCAAGCTGACAGGCCTGTAGTTCCCTGGATCCTCCTTACGGTCCTTCTCATAGATGGGCGTCATGTTAGAAAGTCTCCATTCAACTGGCACCTCTCTGGTTGACCATGACCACTGAGAGATGATGGAAAGCAGCTTAACATTCACGTCTGCCAGCTCCCTCAGCACCCTCGGGTGGATCCCATCTGACCCCATGAACTTGTGACAGTCCAGGTGGAGTAGCAGGTCTCTTACTCTTTCCACCTGAATCGTGGGAGGTTTCTTCTGCTCCCTATCCCAGATTTCCAGGTCAGGAAGCTGAGTACCCTGAGGATAACTGGTCTGACTATTCAAGGCAGATGTAAAGAAGGCATTGAGAACCTCAGCCTCTTCCTTATCCCCAGTAGTCATGTTCCCCACCACATCCAGTAAAGGATGGAGGTTCTCCTTCGCCCTCCTCTTCCTGTTAATATGTTTGTAAAAACATTTTTTTTGTTGTCTTTTACCACAATGGCCAGGCTGAGCTCAGGCTGGCTTTAGCCTTTCTGATTGTTTTCCTGCATATGCTAGCAACTTCCTTGTAGTCTCCCCGAGTTGCCTGACCCTTCTTCCACTGGACATAAACTCTCTTTTTCTCCATGAGACTCAGCAAAAGTTCCCTGTTCAGCCAGGCCACTCTTCTCTACTGCCAGCTCATCTTATGGCACGCGAGGACAGTCTGCTCCTACACCTTTAAGACATCCTTCCTGAGAAGCGTCCAGCCTTACTGAACCCCTCTGTCCTGCAGGACTGACTCCCAAGTGACCCTGCCTAGCAGTGTCCTGAACAGTTCAAAGCCTGCCCTCAAAAAAGTCCAAGGTAGCAGTTTTAATGACCCCCCTCCTGACTTCACCGAGAATAGAGAACTCTACCATTTCATGGTCACACTGCACAGCACAGCACATCTGCCACCTGTCCTTCTCTGTTCATGAACAGTAAGTCTAGAGGGGACCACCCTCCACCCCCTTCGGTAGGTTCAATAGCTAGCTGTGTCGATAAGCTATCTTCCACACACTGCAGAAACCTTCCAGACTGGCTGTACTGTTCCTCTCGGCTGTACTGTATTTCAAGCCTATGTCCAGGAAGTAGAAGTCCGCCAGTGGAATAGTTGCTGGTGAATGCAGGACTTCTGCCAGCTGCTTGTAGAATGGCACGTGTCCCTTCATCCTGCATTGGCAGAATATAACAGAGCAAGACCAGGATGTCTAACTTTTTGGAATACCCCCTGATTCTTACCCACAGGGAATCAAACTTCTCATCCCCACTGGCTAGCTCTGTAATGTTGAAACACTCTCTAAGATACAGAATCATGCCAACAGCCCTCCTCGTTGCCTATTTGTTCTCAAGAGCTTATAGCCATTAAATTCAGCACTAGACTTGTCAGGGAGGTCCCACCGTCTTTCAGTGATGACTTAATGCACTCAGAAAAGACAGCCCATAGACATAAGTTCCATGAGCGATCAGTACTACAGCAGTTTAGGAGGGCAAAAACAAAAGTGCAAAATGCTGCATTTAGTGAAAGCTGCAATTTTGTGAAAGGACCCAAAACACCTGTTTTTTAAAACTCTCTGATTGGCTTAGCGACCTTTGTTTTTACAACCCTGATGTGTCCTCAGAGAAGCTGCAGCCCAAAGAGAGCACACAAAAGAGCCTGCAGGGCACCGTGCATGGGCAACGCAAGGCTACCCCTCATGCATCCCTGCTGACATACGTGCGGAGCGCTAGCTGACGTTTATCAATAAGAAAAGAATGCTGACACAGCCCGTTCTAGCGGCACTGCCGCAGCAGGGGAGGGCAGAGCGTGGCAGCCAAGAAGGCGGTGCCTTAGGAGAAAGGTTGCTTGGAAAGGACCGCCAAAAAGGGCAACATGCTGCTCAGCAGTGGGGAGTGAGGAGGAAGAAGTGTGAGAAACAGCTGTGCAAAGCCTAAGGTGAGAGTTGGAGAGGGAGCAAGGAAGGAGAGGAAGGGTTTGGAGGGGCAGGACGAGCAAGAGGTGGAGCAGGAGGAGGAACAGGAGGAGGAGCAGGAGGAGGAGGAAGAGCAGGGGGTGGTTCTGGCGCCAGAAACAAACTTTTAATGCAGCGCAGCCCATGGAAGAGAGCACGCCAGAGGAGGTCGATGTGTCCTGAGGGAAGCTGCAGCCCCCCGAGAGCACGCGCAACAGCCTGCACGGCACCGTGCATGGGCCAAGCAAGCCGTCCTCCACAGCCTGCTGCTCTGGCAGCTTTGGAGTCTCTTTTTAGCAAGTGTCCCATCGCAAGAGCCCCTGCAGAGTCTGGGCCTTTGAGCCCTGTTGTTAGGTTGCTGCATGCTCTTTGATGCTGTGGACGCTTGGGCAAGTTTGGCCCTGCATCTTCAGTATTATGTGTGGCTTTAAGGCATGGAAGGCAAGGCTACCCCTCACACATCCCTGCTGAACTACTTGGGGACTTGTACCTGAATGAGAATCGTTGAATCCTTAAGGTTGGAAAAGATCTCCAGGATCTTCTAGTCCAAACGTCCCCTTACCACCAATATTAGTCACTGAACTGTGTCCCTAAGCTCCGCAACGAACCTTATGAACCTTTGCTTAAACACCCCCAGGGACAGTGACTCCACCACTTCTCTGGGCAACCCATTCCAATGCCTAACCACTCTTTCTGAGAAGAAGCTTCTCCTAATTTCCAAACTGAACCTCCCTATGCAAAACTTGAGGCCATGCCCTCTTGTCCTGTGTCTAGTCATTTGTGAGAAGAGGCCGACCCCCAGTTCACCACAAGTTCCTTTCAGGTAGTTGTAGAGAGCAATAAGGGCTCCCCTGAGCCTCCTCTTCTCCAGACTAAACAACCCCATTTTCCTCAGCCACTCCTCATAAGACTTGTGTTCCAGACCCTTCACCAACTTGGTAGTCTTTCTCTGGATATGCTCCTGGGCCTCAATGTCTTTCTCGTACTGAGGGGCCCCAAACTGAATGCAGTACTCGAGGTGCGGCCTCACCAGAACTGAGTACAGGGGGATGATTACCTCCCTGGTCCTTCTGGCTACACTATTCCTAATACAAGCCAGGATGCCGTTGGCCTTCTTGGCCACCTAGACACACTGCTGGCTCATGTTCAGGATAGCATTGACAAACACCCCCACAGTCTTTTCCTCTGCACAGCTTTCCAGCCACTCTGCCCCAAGCCTGCAGCATTGCATGGGGTGTTGTGACCAAAGCACAGGATCTGGCATTTAGCCATGTTGAACCTCATCCCATTGGCCTCTGCCCATCGATCCAACCTGTCCAGGTCCCTCTGCAGGGCCTTCATACCCTCCAGCAGATCGACACTTACCCCCAACTTGGTGGCGTCTGCAAACTTACTAAGAGTGCACTCAATTCCCTCATCTAAATCCTCAATAAAGATGTTAAAGAGGATGGGCCCCAACACCGACCCCTAGGGAACACCACTGGTGACCGGTCACCAGCTGGACTTAACTCCATTCACCACCTCACCCTGGGTCCGGCCTGCTGGACGATTTTTAACCCAGCCAAGAGTGTACCTGTCCAAGCCATGGGCTGCCAGCTTCTCCAGGAGAATAATGTGGTAGACCGTGTCAAGGGCTTTGCTGACATCTAGGTAGGCTACAGCAACAGCCTTTCCCTCATCTGCCAAGTGGGTTACTGGTCGTAGAAGGAGATGAGGTTGGTCGGGCAGGTCTTGCCTTTCATGAACCCATGCTGGCTGGGCCTGATCCCCTGGTAGTCTTGCACATCCTGGGTGATTGCTCTCATGATGATATGTTCCCTAACATTTTCCAGCACCGAGGTCAAGCTGACAGGCCTGTAGTTCCCTGGATCCTCCTTACGGTCCTTCTCATAGATGGGCGTCATGTTAGAAAGTCTCCATTCAACTGGCACCTCTCTGGTTGACCATGACCACTGAGAGATGATGGAAAGCAGCTTAACATTCACGTCTGCCAGCTCCCTCAGCACCCTCGGGTGGATCCCATCTGACCCCATGAACTTGTGACAGTCCAGGTGGAGTAGCAGGTCTCTTACTCTTTCCACCTGAATCGTGGGAGGTTTCTTCTGCTCCCTATCCCAGATTTCCAGGTCAGGAAGCTGAGTACCCTGAGGATAACTGGTCTGACTATTCAAGGCAGATGTAAAGAAGGCATTGAGAATCTCAGCCTCTTCCTTATCCCCAGTAGTCATGTTCCCCACCACATCCAGTAAAGGATGGAGGTTCTCCGTCGCCCTCCTCTTCCTGTTAATATGTTTGTAAAAACATTTTTTTTGTTGTCTTTTACCACAATGGCCAGGCTGAGCTCAGGCTGGCTTTAGCCTTTCTGATTGTTTTCCTGCATATGCTAGCAACTTCCTTGTAGTCTCCCCGAGTTGCCTGACCCTTCTTCCACTGGACATAAACTCTCTTTTTCTCCATGAGACTCAGCAAAAGTTCCCTGTTCAGCCAGGCCACTCTTCTCTACTGCCAGCTCATCTTATGGCACGCGAGGACAGTCTGCTCCTACACCTTTAAGACACCCTTCCTGAGAAGCGTCCAGCCTTACTGAACCCCTCTGTCCTGCAGGACTGACTCCCAAGTGACCCTGCCTAGCAGTGTCCTGAACAGTTCAAAGCCTGCCCTCAAAAAAGTCCAAGGTAGCAATTTTAATGACCCCCCTCCTGACTTCACCGAGAATAGAGAACTCTACCATTTCATGGTCACACTGCACAGCACAGCACATCTGCCACCTGTCCTTCTCTGTTCATGAACAGTAAGTCTAGAGGGGACCACCCTCCACCCCCTTCGGTAGGTTCAATAGCTAGCTGTGTCGATAAGCTATCTTCCACACACTGCAGAAACCTTCCAGACTGGCTGTACTGTTCCTCTCGGCTGTACTGTATTTCAAGCCTATGTCCAGGAAGTAGAAGTCCGCCAGTGGAATAGTTGCTGGTGAATGCAGGACTTCTGCCAGCTGCTTGTAGAATGGCACGTGTCCCTTCATCCTGCATTGGCAGAATATAACAGAGCAAGACCAGGATGTCTAACTTTTTGGAATACCCCCTGATTCTTACCCACAGGGAATCAAACTTCTCATCCCCACTGGCTAGCTCTGTAATGTTGAAACACTCTCTAAGATACAGAATCATGCCAACAGCCCTCCTCGTTGCCTATTTGTTCTCAAGAGCTTATAGCCATTAAATTCAGCACTAGACTTGTCAGGGAGGTCCCACCGTCTTTCAGTGATGACTTAATGCACTCAGAAAAGACAGCCCATAGACATAAGTTCCATGAGCGATCAGTACTACAGCAGTTTAGGAGGGCAAAAACAAAAGTGCAAAATGCTGCATTTAGTGAAAGCTGCAATTTTGTGAAAGGACCCAAAACACCTGTTTTTTAAAACTCTCTGATTGGCTTAGCGACCTTTGTTTTTGCAACCCTGATGTGTCCTCAGAGAAGCTGCAGCCCAAAGAGAGCACACAAAAGAGCCTGCAGGGCACCGTGCATGGGCAACGCAAGGCTACCCCTCATGCATCCCTGCTGACATACGTGCGGAGCGCTAGCTGACGTTTATCAATAAGAAAAGAATGCTGACACAGCCCGTTCTAGCGGCACTGCCGCAGCAGGGGAGGGCAGAGCGTGGCAGCCAAGAAGGCGGTGCCTTAGGAGAAAGGTTGCTTGGAAAGGACCGCCAAAAAGGGCAACATGCTGCTCAGCAGTGGGGAGTGAGGAGGAAGAAGTGTGAGAAACAGCTGTGCAAAGCCTAAGGTGAGAGTTGGAGAGGGAGCAAGGAAGGAGAGGAAGGGTTTGGAGGGGCAGGACGAGCAAGAGGTGGAGCAGGAGGAGGAACAGGAGGAGGAGCAGGAGGAGGAGGAAGAGCAGGGGGTGGTTCTGGCGCCAGAAACAAACTTTTAATGCAGCGCAGCCCATGGAAGAGAGCACGCCAGAGGCAGGTCGATGTGTCCTGAGGGAAGCTGCAGCCCCCCGAGAGCACGCGCAACAGCCTGCACGGCACCGTGCATGGGCCAAGCAAGCCGTCCTCCACAGCCTGCTGCTCTGGCAGCTTTGGAGTCTCTTTTGAGCAAGTGTCCCATCGCAAGAGCCCCTGCAGAGTCTGGGCCTTTGAGCCCTGTTGTTAGGTTGCTGCACTGCTCTTTGATGCTGTGGACGCTTGGGCAAGTTTGGCCCTGCATCTTCAGTATTATGTGTGGCTTTAAGGCATGGAAGGCAAGGCTACCCCTCACACATCCCTGCTGAACTACTTGGGGACTTGTACCTGAATGAGAATCGTTGAATCCTTAAGGTTGGAAAAGATCTCCAGGATCTTCTAGTCCAAACGTCCCCTTACCACCAATATTAGTCACTGAACTGTGTCCCTAAGCTCCGCAACGAACCTTATGAACCTTTGCTTAAACACCCCCAGGGACAGTGACTCCACCACTTCTCTGGGCAACCCATTCCAATGCCTAACCACTCTTTCTGAGAAGAAGCTTCTCCTAATTTCCAAACTGAACCTCCCTATGCAAAACTTGAGGCCATGCCCTCTTGTCCTGTGTCTAGTCATTTGTGAGAAGAGGCCGACCCCCAGTTCACCACAAGTTCCTTTCAGGTAGTTGTAGAGAGCAATAAGGGCTCCCCTGAGCCTCCTCTTCTCCAGACTAAACAACCCCATTTTCCTCAGCCACTCCTCATAAGACTTGTGTTCCAGACCCTTCACCAACTTGGTAGTCTTTCTCTGGATATGCTCCTGGGCCTCAATGTCTTTCTCGTACTGAGGGGCCCCAAACTGAATGCAGTACTCGAGGTGCGGCCTCACCAGAACTGAGTACAGGGGGATGATTACCTCCCTGGTCCTTCTGGCTACACTATTCCTAATACAAGCCAGGATGCCGTTGGCCTTCTTGGCCACCTAGACACACTGCTGGCTCATGTTCAGGATAGCATTGACAAACACCCCCACAGTCTTTTCCTCTGCACAGCTTTCCAGCCACTCTGCCCCAAGCCTGCAGCATTGCATGGGGTGTTGTGACCAAAGCACAGGATCTGGCATTTAGCCATGTTGAACCTCATCCCATTGGCCTCTGCCCATCGATCCAACCTGTCCAGGTCCCTCTGCAGGGCCTTCATACCCTCCAGCAGATCGACACTTACCCCCAACTTGGTGGCGTCTGCAAACTTACTAAGAGTGCACTCAATTCCCTCATCTAAATCCTCAATAAAGATGTTAAAGAGGATGGGCCCCAACACCGACCCCTAGGGAACACCACTGGTGACCGGTCACCAGCTGGACTTAACTCCATTCACCACCTCACCCTGGGTCCGGCCTGCTGGACGATTTTTAACCCAGCCAAGAGTGTACCTGTCCAAGCCATGGGCTGCCAGCTTCTCCAGGAGAATAATGTGGTAGACCGTGTCAAGGGCTTTGCTGACATCTAGGTAGGCTACAGCAACAGCCTTTCCCTCATCTGCCAAGTGGGTTACTGGTCGTAGAAGGAGATGAGGTTGGTCGGGCAGGTCTTGCCTTTCATGAACCCATGCTGGCTGGGCCTGATCCCCTGGTAGTCTTGCACATCCTGGGTGATTGCTCTCATGATGATATGTTCCCTAACATTTTCCAGCACCGAGGTCAAGCTGACAGGCCTGTAGTTCCCTGGATCCTCCTTACGGTCCTTCTCATAGATGGGCGTCATGTTAGAAAGTCTCCATTCAACTGGCACCTCTCTGGTTGACCATGACCACTGAGAGATGATGGAAAGCAGCTTAACATTCACGTCTGCCAGCTCCCTCAGCACCCTCGGGTGGATCCCATCTGACCCCATGAACTTGTGACAGTCCAGGTGGAGTAGCAGGTCTCTTACTCTTTCCACCTGAATCGTGGGAGGTTTCTTCTGCTCCCTATCCCAGATTTCCAGGTCAGGAAGCTGAGTACCCTGAGGATAACTGGTCTGACTATTCAAGGCAGATGTAAAGAAGGCATTGAGAATCTCAGCCTCTTCCTTATCCCCAGTAGTCATGTTCCCCACCACATCCAGTAAAGGATGGAGGTTCTCCGTCGCCCTCCTCTTCCTGTTAATATGTTTGTAAAAACATTTTTTTTGTTGTCTTTTACCACAATGGCCAGGCTGAGCTCAGGCTGGCTTTAGCCTTTCTGATTGTTTTCCTGCATATGCTAGCAACTTCCTTGTAGTCTCCCCGAGTTGCCTGACCCTTCTTCCACTGGACATAAACTCTCTTTTTCTCCATGAGACTCAGCAAAAGTTCCCTGTTCAGCCAGGCCACTCTTCTCTACTGCCAGCTCATCTTATGGCACGCGAGGACAGTCTGCTCCTACACCTTTAAGACACCCTTCCTGAGAAGCGTCCAGCCTTACTGAACCCCTCTGTCCTGCAGGACTGACTCCCAAGTGACCCTGCCTAGCAGTGTCCTGAACAGTTCAAAGCCTGCCCTCAAAAAAGTCCAAGGTAGCAATTTTAATGACCCCCCTCCTGACTTCACCGAGAATAGAGAACTCTACCATTTCATGGTCACACTGCACAGCACAGCACATCTGCCACCTGTCCTTCTCTGTTCATGAACAGTAAGTCTAGAGGGGACCACCCTCCACCCCCTTCGGTAGGTTCAATAGCTAGCTGTGTCGATAAGCTATCTTCCACACACTGCAGAAACCTTCCAGACTGGCTGTACTGTTCCTCTCGGCTGTACTGTATTTCAAGCCTATGTCCAGGAAGTAGAAGTCCGCCAGTGGAATAGTTGCTGGTGAATGCAGGACTTCTGCCAGCTGCTTGTAGAATGGCACGTGTCCCTTCATCCTGCATTGGCAGAATATAACAGAGCAAGACCAGGATGTCTAACTTTTTGGAATACCCCCTGATTCTTACCCACAGGGAATCAAACTTCTCATCCCCACTGGCTAGCTCTGTAATGTTGAAACACTCTCTAAGATACAGAATCATGCCAACAGCCCTCCTCGTTGCCTATTTGTTCTCAAGAGCTTATAGCCATTAAATTCAGCACTAGACTTGTCAGGGAGGTCCCACCGTCTTTCAGTGATGACTTAATGCACTCAGAAAAGACAGCCCATAGACATAAGTTCCATGAGCGATCAGTACTACAGCAGTTTAGGAGGGCAAAAACAAAAGTGCAAAATGCTGCATTTAGTGAAAGCTGCAATTTTGTGAAAGGACCCAAAACACCTGTTTTTTAAAACTCTCTGATTGGCTTAGCGACCTTTGTTTTTGCAACCCTGATGTGTCCTCAGAGAAGCTGCAGCCCAAAGAGAGCACACAAAAGAGCCTGCAGGGCACCGTGCATGGGCAACGCAAGGCTACCCCTCATGCATCCCTGCTGACATACGTGCGGAGCGCTAGCTGACGTTTATCAATAAGAAAAGAATGCTGACACAGCCCGTTCTAGCGGCACTGCCGCAGCAGGGGAGGGCAGAGCGTGGCAGCCAAGAAGGCGGTGCCTTAGGAGAAAGGTTGCTTGGAAAGGACCGCCAAAAAGGGCAACATGCTGCTCAGCAGTGGGGAGTGAGGAGGAAGAAGTGTGAGAAACAGCTGTGCAAAGCCTAAGGTGAGAGTTGGAGAGGGAGCAAGGAAGGAGAGGAAGGGTTTGGAGGGGCAGGACGAGCAAGAGGTGGAGCAGGAGGAGGAACAGGAGGAGGAGCAGGAGGAGGAGGAAGAGCAGGGGGTGGTTCTGGCGCCAGAAACAAACTTTTAATGCAGCGCAGCCCATGGAAGAGAGCACGCCAGAGCAGGTCGATGTGTCCTGAGGGAAGCTGCAGCCCCCCGAGAGCACGCGCAACAGCCTGCACGGCACCGTGCATGGGCCAAGCAAGCCGTCCTCCACAGCCTGCTGCTCTGGCAGCTTTGGAGTCTCTTTTGAGCAAGTGTCCCATCGCAAGAGCCCCTGCAGAGTCTGGGCCTTTGAGCCCTGTTGTTAGGTTGCTGCACGCTCTTTGATGCTGTGGACGCTTGGGCAAGTTTGGCCCTGCATCTTCAGTATTATGTGCGGCTTTAAGGCATGGAAGGCAAGGCTACCCCTCACACATCCCTGCTGAACTACTTGCGGACTCATTGCTAACTTGGATCATTGAGCAAAGAAGGCACATTTAAAGAAGCATGCTCGAGCCATGAGTGCCCCAGAACTTCAAACCCCATAAAGAGATTCACGATGCGCAAGCCACTTGTTCTCTCACATTCCTGCAAAGAGCAGGAACAGTCCACCTTGTTGTCTTGAAATGCACACACAGCCCCTCCCCAAAACTGGCAGCTAAACCCCTTCCACTCCCCAAATTTACAGTTGCAGGCCCGTTTGCTTATGCGTGATGTTCCTGTGGAGCGTCTGCTACCACTTGGCCGGTCAGATGGTAAGCACTGCAGGAGGCACAGATGCTGCTTCTTCTGCTAGTGCAGCTCCACAGCGCCACGGCTGCAGCCTGAAGTTCTTCCCGGCCACCAGCTGGAGGCGCTGGGCATACAGCGCATGGCAGGGCGGGGAAAGGGCCACTCGTGAAGGGCAGGACTACGCTGCTGATTGGCCCTCCTGCAGGTGGGATGGGCCAGGACAGGCAATCCCTCCCACCCACCCGCAGTGGCAGTGGCAGGCACCATTTTGTTTCAGTCCGCATTCCACAGTGAGGAGCCGCCATTTTGTGAAAGGACCCAACCCACCTGTTTTCGTACCGCTCCCTGATTGGCTTAGCCAGCTTTGTTTTTAAAACCCTGTCATCTTCTCATTCCTCCCTCTGATTGGCTGCCTGCTTCCAGACCGGGAAGGTCTCACATGTAGGAATATATACGTTTCTGTAGAGCTGTGCCGGGTGTTTGCCCACGTGCTGGCACCGGGGGCTGCTGGTGGCCTCTGAGAAGAAGCCGGTATTGGCCCCATGCATGCTGACACAGCCCGTTCTAGCGGCACTGCCGCAGCAGGGGAGGGCAGAGCGTGGCAGCCAAGAAGGCGGTGCCTTAGGAGAAAGGTTGCTTGGAAAGGACCGCCAAAAAGGGCAACATGCTGCTCAGCAGTGGGGAGTGAGGAGGAAGAAGTGTGAGAAACAGCTGTGCAAAGCCTAAGGTGAGAGTTGGAGAGGGAGCAAGGAAGGAGAGGAAGGGTTTGGAGGGGCAGGACGAGCAAGAGGTGGAGCAGGAGGAGGAACAGGAGGAGGAGCAGGAGGAGGAGGAAGAGCAGGGGGTGGTTCTGGCGCCAGAAACAAACTTTTAATGCAGCGCAGCCCATGGAAGAGAGCACGCCAGAGGCAGGTCGATGTGTCCTGAGGGAAGCTGCAGCCCCCCGAGAGCACGCGCAACAGCCTGCACGGCACCGTGCATGGGCCAAGCAAGCCGTCCTCCACAGCCTGCTGCTCTGGCAGCTTTGGAGTCTCTTTTGAGCAAGTGTCCCATCGCAAGAGCCCCTGCAGAGTCTGGGCCTTTGAGCCCTGTTGTTAGGTTGCTGCACGCTCTTTGATGCTGTGGACGCTTGGGCAAGTTTGGCCCTGCATCTTCAGTATTATGTGCGGCTTTAAGGCATGGAAGGCAAGGCTACCCCTCACACATCCCTGCTGAACTACTTGCGGACTCATTGCTAACTTGGATCATTGAGCAAAGAAGGCACATTTAAAGAAGCATGCTCGAGCCATGAGTGCCCCAGAACTTCAAACCCCATAAAGAGATTCACGATGCGCAAGCCACTTGTTCTCTCACATTCTTGCAAAGAGCAGGAACAGTCCACCTTGTTGTCTTGAAATGCACACACAGCCCCTCCCCAAAACTGGCAGCTAAACCCCTTCCACTCCCCAGATTTACAGTTGCAGGCCCGTTTGCTTAAGCGTGATGTTCCTGTGGAGCGTCTGCTACCACTTGGCCGGTAAGATGGTGAGCATCTGCAGGAGGCACAGATGCTGCTTCTTCTGCTAGTGCAGCTCCACAGCGCCACGGCTGCAGCCTGAAGTTCTTCCCGGCCACCAGCTGGAGGCGCTGGGCATACAGCGCATGGCAGGGCGGGGAAAGGGCCACTCGTGAAGGGCAGGACTACGCTGCTGATTGGCCCTCCTGCAGGTGGGATGGGCCAGGACAGGCAATCCCTCCCACCCACCCGCAGTGGCAGTGGCAGGCACCATTTTGTTTCAGTCCGCATTCCACAGTGAGGAGCCGCCATTTTGTGAAAGGACCCAACCCACCTGTTTTCGTACCGCTCCCTGATTGGCTTAGCCAGCTTTGTTTTTAAAACCCTGTCATCTTCTCATTCCTCCCTCTGATTGGCTGCCTGCTTCCAGACCGGGAAGGTCTCACATGTAGGAATATATACGTTTCTGTAGAGCTGTGCCGGGTGTTTGCCCACGTGCTGGCACCTGGGGGCTGCTGGTGGCCTCTGAGAAGAAGCCGGTATTGGCCCCATGCATGCTGACACAGCCCGTTCTAGCGGCACTGCCGCAGCAGGGGAGGGCAGAGCGTGGCAGCCAAGAAGGCGGTGCCTTAGGAGAAAGGTTGCTTGGAAAGGACCGCCAAAAAGGGCAACATGCTGCTCAGCAGTGGGGAGTGAGGAGGAAGAAGTGTGAGAAACAGCTGTGCAAAGCCTAAGGTGAGAGTTGGAGAGGGAGCAAGGAAGGAGAGGAAGGGTTTGGAGGGGCAGGACGAGCAAGAGGTGGAGCAGGAGGAGGAACAGGAGGAGGAGCAGGAGGAGGAGGAAGAGCAGGGGGTGGTTCTGGCGCCAGAAACAAACTTTTAATTAAGCGCAGCCCATGGAAGAGAGCACGCCAGAGCAGGTCGATGTGTCCTGAGGGAAGCTGCAGCCCCCCGAGAGCACGCGCAACAGCCTGCACGGCACCGTGCATGGGCCAAGCAAGCCGTCCTCCACAGCCTGCTGCTCTGGCAGCTTTGGAGTCTCTTTTGAGCAAGTGTCCCATCGCAAGAGCCCCTGCAGAGTCTGGGCCTTTGAGCCCTGTTGTTAGGTTGCTGCACGCTCTTTGATGCTGTGGACGCTTGGGCAAGTTTGGCCCTGCATCTTCAGTATTATGTGCGGCTTTAAGGCATGGAAGGCAAGGCTACCCCTCACACATCCCTGCTGAACTACTTGCGGACTCATTGCTAACTTGGATCATTGAGCAAAGAAGGCACATTTAAAGAAGCATGCTCGAGCCATGAGTGCCCCAGAACTTCAAACCCCATAAAGAGATTCACGATGCGCAAGCCACTTGTTCTCTCACATTCCTGCAAAGAGCAGGAACAGTCCACCTTGTTGTCTTGAAATGCACACACAGCCCCTCCCCAAAACTGGCAGCTAAACCCCTTCCACTCCCCAAATTTACAGTTGCAGGCCCGTTTGCTTATGCGTGATGTTCCGGTGGAGCGTCTGCTACCACTTGGCCGGTCAGATGGTAAGCACTGCAGGAGGCACAGATGCTGCTTCTTCTGCTAGTGCAGCTCCACAGCGCCACGGCTGCAGCCTGAAGTTCTTCCCGGCCACCAGCTGGAGGCGCTGGGCATACAGCGCATGGCAGGGCGGGGAAAGGGCCACTCGTGAAGGGCAGGACTACGCTGCTGATTGGCCCTCCTGCAGGTGGGATGGGCCAGGACAGGCAATCCCTCCCACCCACCCGCAGTGGCAGTGGCAGGCACCATTTTGTTTCAGTCCGCATTCCACAGTGAGGAGCCGCCATTTTGTGAAAGGACCCAACCCACCTGTTTTCGTACCGCTCCCTGATTGGCTTAGCCAGCTTTGTTTTTAAAACCCTGTCATCTTCTCATTCCTCCCTCTGATTGGCTGCCTGCTTCCAGACCGGGAAGGTCTCACATGTAGGAATATATACGTTTCTGTAGAGCTGTGCCGGGTGTTTGCCCACGTGCTGGCACCGGGGGCTGCTGGTGGCCTCTGAGAAGAAGCCGGTATTGGCCCCATGCATGCTGACACAGCCCGTTCTAGCGGCACTGCCGCAGCAGGGGAGGGCAGAGCCTGGCAGCCAAGAAGGCGGTGCCTTAGGAGAAAGGTTGCTTGGAAAGGACCGCCAAAAAGGGCAACATGCTGCTCAGCAGTGGGGAGTGAGGAGGAAGAAGTGTGAGAAACAGCTGTGCAAAGCCTAAGGTGAGAGTTGGAGAGGGAGCAAGGAAGGAGAGGAAGGGTTTGGAGGGGCAGGACGAGCAAGAGGTGGAGCAGGAGGAGGAACAGGAGGAGGAGCAGGAGGAGGAGGAAGAGCAGGGGGTGGTTCTGGCGCCAGAAACAAACTTTTAATTAAGCGCAGCCCATGGAAGAGAGCACGCCAGAGCAGGTCGATGTGTCCTGAGGGAAGCTGCAGCCCCCCGAGAGCACGCGCAACAGCCTGCACGGCACCGTGCATGGGCCAAGCAAGCCGTCCTCCACAGCCTGCTGCTCTGGCAGCTTTGGAGTCTCTTTTGAGCAAGTGTCCCATCGCAAGAGCCCCTGCAGAGTCTGGGCCTTTGAGCCCTGTTGTTAGGTTGCTGCACGCTCTTTGATGCTGTGGACGCTTGGGCAAGTTTGGCCCTGCATCTTCAGTATTATGTGCGGCTTTAAGGCATGGAAGGCAAGGCTACCCCTCACACATCCCTGCTGAACTACTTGCGGACTCATTGCTAACTTGGATCATTGAGCAAAGAAGGCACATTTAAAGAAGCATGCTCGAGCCATGAGTGCCCCAGAACTTCAAACCCCATAAAGAGATTCACGATGCGCAAGCCACTTGTTCTCTCACATTCTTGCAAAGAGCAGGAACAGTCCACCTTGTTGTCTTGAAATGCACACACAGCCCCTCCCCAAAACTGGCAGCTAAACCCCTTCCACTCCCCAGATTTACAGTTGCAGGCCCGTTTGCTTAAGCGTGATGTTCCTGTGGAGCGTCTGCTACCACTTGGCCGGTAAGATGGTGAGCTCTGCAGGAGGCACAGATGCTGCTTCTTCTGCTAGTGCAGCTCCACAGCGCCACGGCTGCAGCCTGAAGTTCTTCCCGGCCACCAGCTGGAGGCGCTGGGCATACAGCGCATGGCAGGGCGGGGAAAGGGCCACTCGTGAAGGGCAGGACTATGCTGCTGATTGGCCCTCCTGCAGGTGGGATGGGCCAGGACAGGCAATCCCTCCCACCCACCCGCAGTGGCAGTGGCAGGCACCATTTTGTTTCAGTCCGCATTCCACAGTGAGGAGCCGCCATTTTGTGAAAGGACCCAACCCACCTGTTTTCGTACCGCTCCCTGATTGGCTTAGCCAGCTTTGTTTTTAAAACCCTGTCATCTTCTCATTCCTCCCTCTGATTGGCTGCCTGCTTCCAGACCGGGAAGGTCTCACATGTAGGAATATATACGTTTCTGTAGAGCTGTGCCGGGTGTTTGCCCACGTGCTGGCACTGGGGGCTGCTGGTGGCCTCTGAGAAGAAGCCGGTATTGGCCCCATGCATGCTGACACAGCCCGTTCTAGCGGCACTGCCGCAGCAGGGGAGGGCAGAGCGTGGCAGCCAAGAAGGCGGTGCCTTAGGAGAAAGGTTGCTTGGAAAGGACCGCCAAAAAGGGCAACATGCTGCTCAGCAGTGGGGAGTGAGGAGGAAGAAGTGTGAGAAACAGCTGTGCAAAGCCTAAGGTGAGAGTTGGAGAGGGAGCAAGGAAGGAGAGGAAGGGTTTGGAGGGGCAGGACGAGCAAGAGGTGGAGCAGGAGGAGGAACAGGAGGAGGAGCAGGAGGAGGAGGAAGAGCAGGGGGTGGTTCTGGCGCCAGAAACAAACTTTTAATGCAGCGCAGCCCATGGAAGAGAGCACGCCAGAGGAGGTCGATGTGTCCTGAGGGAAGCTGCAGCCCCCCGAGAGCACGGGCAACAGCCTGCACGGCACCGTGCATGGGCCAAGCAAGCCGTCCTCCACAGCCTGCTGCTCTGGCAGCTTTGGAGTCTCTTTTGAGCAAGTGTCCCATCGCAAGAGCCCCTGCAGAGTCTGGGCCTTTGAGCCCTGTTGTTAGGTTGCTGCACGCTCTTTGATGCTGTGGACGCTTGGGCAAGTTTGGCCCTGCATCTTCAGTATTATGTGCGGCTTTAAGGCATGGAAGGCAAGGCTACCCCTCACACATCCCTGCTGAACTACTTGGGGACTTGTACCTGAATGAGAATCGTTGAATCCTTAAGGTTGGAAAAGATCTCCAGGATCTTCTAGTCCAAACGTCCCCTTACCAACAATATTAGTCACTGAACTGTGTCCCTAAGCTCCGCAACGAACCTTATGAACCTTTGCTTAAACACCCCCAGGGACAGTGACTCCATCACTTCTCTGGGCAACCCATTCCAATGCCTAACCACTCTTTCTGAGAAGAAGCTTCTCCTAATTTCCAAACTGAACCTCCCTATGCAAAACTTGAGGCCATGCCCTCTTGTCCTGTGTCTAGTCATTTGTGAGAAGAGGCCGACCCCCAGTTCACCACAAGTTCCTTTCAGGTAGTTGTAGAGAGCAATAAGGGCTCCCCTGAGCCTCCTCTTCTCCAGACTAAACAACCCCATTTTCCTCAGCCACTCCTCATAAGACTTGTGTTCCAGACCCTTCACCAACTTGGTAGTCTTTCTCTGGATATGCTCCTGGGCCTCAATGTCTTTCTCGTACTGAGGGGCCCCGAACTGAATGCAGTACTCGAGGTGCGGCCTCACCAGAACTGAGTACAGGGGGATGATTACCTCCCTGGTCCTTCTGGCTACACTATTCCTAATACAAGCCAGGATGCCGTTGGCCTTCTTGGCCACCTAGACACACTGCTGGCTCATGTTCAGGATAGCATTGACAAACACCCCCACAGTCTTTTCCTCTGCACAGCTTTCCAGCCACTCTGCCCCAAGCCTGCAGCATTGCATGGGGTGTTGTGACCAAAGCACAGGATCTGGCATTTAGCCATGTTGAACCTCATCCCATTGGCCTCTGCCCATCGATCCAACCTGTCCAGGTCCCTCTGCAGGGCCTTCATACCCTCCAGCAGATCGACACTTACCCCCAACTTGGTGGCGTCTGCAAACTTACTAAGAGTGCACTCAATTCCCTCATCTAAATCCTCAATAAAGATGTTAAAGAGGATGGGCCCCAACACCGACCCCTAGGGAGCACCACTGGTGACCGGTCACCAGCTGGACTTAACTCCATTCACCACCTCACCCTGGGTCCAGCCTGCTGGACGATTTTTAACCCAGCCAAGAGTGTACCTGTCCAAGCCATGGGCTGCCAGCTTCTCCAGGAGAATAATGTGGTAGACCGTGTCAAGGGCTTTGCTGACATCTAGGTAGGCTACAGCAACAGCCTTTCCCTCATCTGCCAAGTGGGTTACTGGTCGTAGAAGGAGATGAGGTTGGTCGGGCAGGTCTTGCCTTTCATGAACCCATGCTGGCTGGGCCTGATCCCCTGGTAGTCTTGCACATCCTGGGTGATTGCTCTCATGATGATATGTTCCCTTACATTTTCCAGCACCGAGGTCAAGCTGACAGGCCTGTAGTTCCCTGGATCCTCCTTATGGTCCTTCTCATAGATGGGCGTCATGTTAGAAAGTCTCCATTCAACTGGCACCTCTCTGGTTGACCAGGACCACTGAGAGATGATGGAAAGCAGCTTAACATTCACATCTGCCAGCTCCCTCAGCACCCTCGGGTGGATCCCATCTGACCCCATGAACTTGTGACAGTCCAGGTGGAGTAGCAGGTCTCTTACTCTTTCCACCTGAATCGTGGGAGGTTTCTTCTGCTCCCTATCCCAGATTTCCAGGTCAGGAAGCTGAGTACCCTGAGGATAACTGGTCTGACTATTCAAGGCAGATGTAAAGAAGGCATTGAGAATCTCAGCCTCTTCCTTATCCCCAGTAGTCATGTTCCCCACCACATCCAGTAAAGGATGGAGGTTCTCCGTCGCCCTCCTCTTCCTGTTAATATGTTTGTAAAAACATTTTTTTTGTTGTCTTTTACCACAATGGCCAGGCTGAGCTCAGGCTGGCTTTAGCCTTTCTGATTGTTTTCCTGCATATGCTAGCAACTTCCTTGTAGTCTCCCCGAGTTGCCTGACCCTTCTTCCACTGGACATAAACTCTCTTTTTCTCCATGAGACTCAGCAAAAGTTCCCTGTTCAGCCAGGCCACTCTTCTCTACTGCCAGCTCATCTTATGGCACGCGAGGACAGTCTGCTCCTACACCTTTAAGACATCCTTCCTGAGAAGCGTCCAGCCTTACTGAACCCCTCTGTCCTGCAGGACTGACTCCCAAGTGACCCTGCCTAGCAGTGTCCTGAACAGTTCAAAGCCTGCCCTCAAAAAAGTCCAAGGTAGCAATTTTAATGACCCCCCTCCTGACTTCACCGAGAATAGAGAACTCTACCATTTCATGGTCACACTGCACAGCACAGCACATCTGCCACCTGTCCTTCTCTGTTCATGAACAGTAAGTCTAGAGGGGACCACCCTCCACCCCCTTCGGTAGGTTCAATAGCTAGCTGTGTCGATAAGCTATCTTCCACACACTGCAGAAACCTTCCAGACTGGCTGTACTGTTCCTCTCGGCTGTACTGTATTTCAAGCCTATGTCCAGGAAGTAGAAGTCCGCCAGTGGAATAGTTGCTGGTGAATGCAGGACTTCTGCCAGCTGCTTGTAGAATGGCACGTGTCCCTTCATCCTGCATTGGCAGAATATAACAGAGCAAGACCAGGATGTCTAACTTTTTGGAATACCCCCTGATTCTTACCCACAGGGAATCAAACTTCTCATCCCCACTGGCTAGCTCTGTAATGTTGAAACACTCTCTAAGATACAGAATCATGCCAACAGCCCTCCTCGTTGCCTATTTGTTCTCAAGAGCTTATAGCCATTAAATTCAGCACTAGACTTGTCAGGGAGGTCCCACCGTCTTTCAGTGATGACTTAATGCACTCAGAAAAGACAGCCCATAGACATAAGTTCCATGAGCGATCAGTACTACAGCAGTTTAGGAGGGCAAAAACAAAAGTGCAAAATGCTGCATTTAGTGAAAGCTGCAATTTTGTGAAAGGACCCAAAACACCTGTTTTTTAAAACTCTCTGATTGGCTTAGCGACCTTTGTTTTTACAACCCTGATGTGTCCTCAGAGAAGCTGCAGCCCAAAGAGAGCACACAAAAGAGCCTGCAGGGCACCGTGCATGGGCAACGCAAGGCTACCCCTCATGCATCCCTGCTGACATACGTGCGGAGCGCTAGCTGACGTTTATCAATAAGAAAAGAATGCTGACACAGCCCGTTCTAGCGGCACTGCTGCAGCAGGGGAGGGCAGAGCGTGGCAGCCAAGAAGGCGGTGCCTTAGGAGAAAGGTTGCTTGGAAAGGACCGCCAAAAAGGGCAACATGCTGCTCAGCAGTGGGGAGTGAGGAGGAAGAAGTGTGAGAAACAGCTGTGCAAAGCCTAAGGTGAGAGTTGGAGAGGGAGCAAGGAAGGAGAGGAAGGGTTTGGAGGGGCAGGACGAGCAAGAGGTGGAGCAGGAGGAGGAACAGGAGGAGGAGCAGGAGGAGGAGGAAGAGCAGGGGGTGGTTCTGGCGCCAGAAACAAACTTTTAATGCAGCGCAGCCCATGGAAGAGAGCACGCCAGAGCAGGTCGATGTGTCCTGAGGGAAGCTGCAGCCCCCCGAGAGCACGCGCAACAGCCTGCACGGCACCGTGCATGGGCCAAGCAAGCCGTCCTCCACAGCCTGCTGCTCTGGCAGCTTTGGAGTCTCTTTTGAGCAAGTGTCCCATCGCAAGAGCCCCTGCAGAGTCTGGGCCTTTGAGCCCTGTTGTTAGGTTGCTGCACGCTCTTTGATGCTGTGGACGCTTGGGCAAGTTTGGCCCTGCATCTTCAGTATTATGTGCGGCTTTAAGGCATGGAAGGCAAGGCTACCCCTCACACATCCCTGCTGAACTACTTGGGGACTTGTACCTGAATGAGAATCGTTGAATCCTTAAGGTTGGAAAAGATCTCCAGGATCTTCTAGTCCAAACGTCCCCTTACCACCAATATTAGTCACTGAACTGTGTCCCTAAGCTCCGCAACGAACCTTATGAACCTTTGCTTAAACACCCCCAGGGACAGTGACTCCACCACTTCTCTGGGCAACCCATTCCAATGCCTAACCACTCTTTCTGAGAAGAAGCTTCTCCTAATTTCCAAACTGAACCTCCCTATGCAAAACTTGAGGCCATGCCCTCTTGTCCTGTGTCTAGTCATTTGTGAGAAGAGGCCGACCCCCAGTTCACCACAAGTTCCTTTCAGGTAGTTGTAGAGAGCAATAAGGGCTCCCCTGAGCCTCCTCTTCTCCAGACTAAACAACCCCATTTTCCTCAGCCACTCCTCATAAGACTTGTGTTCCAGACCCTTCACCAACTTGGTAGTCTTTCTCTGGATATGCTCCTGGGCCTCTATGTCTTTCTCGTACTGAGGGGCCCCAAACTGAATGCAGTACTCGAGGTGCGGCCTCACCAGAACTGAGTACAGGGGGATGATTACCTCCCTGGTCCTTCTGGCTACACTATTCCTAATACAAGCCAGGATGCCGTTGGCCTTCTTGGCCACCTAGACACACTGCTGGCTCATGTTCAGGATAGCATTGACAAACACCCCCACAGTCTTTTCCTCTGCACAGCTTTCCAGCCACTCTGCCCCAAGCCTGCAGCATTGCATGGGGTGTTGTGACCAAAGCACAGGATCTGGCATTTAGCCATGTTGAACCTCATCCCATTGGCCTCTGCCCATCGATCCAACCTGTCCAGGTCCCTCTGCAGGGCCTTCATACCCTCCAGCAGATCGACACTTACCCCCAACTTGGTGGCGTCTGCAAACTTACTAAGAGTGCACTCAATTCCCTCATCTAAATCCTCAATAAAGATGTTAAAGAGGATGGGCCCCAACACCGACCCCTAGGGAACACCACTGGTGACCGGTCACCAGCTGGACTTAACTCCATTCACCACCTCACCCTGGGTCCGGCCTGCTGGACGATTTTTAACCCAGCCAAGAGTGTACCTGTCCAAGCCATGGGCTGCCAGCTTCTCCAGGAGAATAATGTGGTAGACCGTGTCAAGGGCTTTGCTGACATCTAGGTAGGCTACAGCAACAGCCTTTCCCTCATCTGCCAAGTGGGTTACTGGTCGTAGAAGGAGATGAGGTTGGTCGGGCAGGTCTTGCCTTTCATGAACCCATGCTGGCTGGGCCTGATCCCCTGGTAGTCTTGCACATCCTGGGTGATTGCTCTCATGATGATATGTTCCCTAACATTTTCCAGCACCGAGGTCAAGCTGACAGGCCTGTAGTTCCCTGGATCCTCCTTACGGTCCTTCTCATAGATGGGCGTCATGTTAGAAAGTCTCCATTCAACTGGCACCTCTCTGGTTGACCATGACCACTGAGAGATGATGGAAAGCAGCTTAACATTCACGTCTGCCAGCTCCCTCAGCACCCTCGGGTGGATCCCATCTGACCCCATGAACTTGTGACAGTCCAGGTGGAGTAGCAGGTCTCTTACTCTTTCCACCTGAATCGTGGGAGGTTTCTTCTGCTCCCTATCCCAGATTTCCAGGTCAGGAAGCTGAGTACCCTGAGGATAACTGGTCTGACTATTCAAGGCAGATGTAAAGAAGGCATTGAGAACCTCAGCCTCTTCCTTATCCCCAGTAGTCATGTTCCCCACCACATCCAGTAAAGGATGGAGGTTCTCCTTCGCCCTCCTCTTCCTGTTAATATGTTTGTAAAAACATTTTTTTTGTTGTCTTTTACCACAATGGCCAGGCTGAGCTCAGGCTGGCTTTAGCCTTTCTGATTGTTTTCCTGCATATGCTAGCAACTTCCTTGTAGTCTCCCCGAGTTGCCTGACCCTTCTTCCACTGGACATAAACTCTCTTTTTCTCCATGAGACTCAGCAAAAGTTCCCTGTTCAGCCAGGCCACTCTTCTCTACTGCCAGCTCATCTTATGGCACGCGAGGACAGTCTGCTCCTACACCTTTAAGACATCCTTCCTGAGAAGCGTCCAGCCTTACTGAACCCCTCTGTCCTGCAGGACTGACTCCCAAGTGACCCTGCCTAGCAGTGTCCTGAACAGTTCAAAGCCTGCCCTCAAAAAAGTCCAAGGTAGCAGTTTTAATGACCCCCCTCCTGACTTCACCGAGAATAGAGAACTCTACCATTTCATGGTCACACTGCACAGCACAGCACATCTGCCACCTGTCCTTCTCTGTTCATGAACAGTAAGTCTAGAGGGGACCACCCTCCACCCCCTTCGGTAGGTTCAATAGCTAGCTGTGTCGATAAGCTATCTTCCACACACTGCAGAAACCTTCCAGACTGGCTGTACTGTTCCTCTCGGCTGTACTGTATTTCAAGCCTATGTCCAGGAAGTAGAAGTCCGCCAGTGGAATAGTTGCTGGTGAATGCAGGACTTCTGCCAGCTGCTTGTAGAATGGCACGTGTCCCTTCATCCTGCATTGGCAGAATATAACAGAGCAAGACCAGGATGTCTAACTTTTTGGAATACCCCCTGATTCTTACCCACAGGGAATCAAACTTCTCATCCCCACTGGCTAGCTCTGTAATGTTGAAACACTCTCTAAGATACAGAATCATGCCAACAGCCCTCCTCGTTGCCTATTTGTTCTCAAGAGCTTATAGCCATTAAATTCAGCACTAGACTTGTCAGGGAGGTCCCACCGTCTTTCAGTGATGACTTAATGCACTCAGAAAAGACAGCCCATAGACATAAGTTCCATGAGCGATCAGTACTACAGCAGTTTAGGAGGGCAAAAACAAAAGTGCAAAATGCTGCATTTAGTGAAAGCTGCAATTTTGTGAAAGGACCCAAAACACCTGTTTTTTTAAAACTCTCTGATTGGCTTAGCGACCTTTGTTTTTACAACCCTGATGTGTCCTCAGAGAAGCTGCAGCCCAAAGAGAGCACACAAAAGAGCCTGCAGGGCACCGTGCATGGGCAACGCAAGGCTACCCCTCATGCATCCCTGCTGACATACGTGCGGAGCGCTAGCTGACGTTTATCAATAAGAAAAGAATGCTGACACAGCCCGTTCTAGCGGCACTGCTGCAGCAGGGGAGGGCAGAGCGTGGCAGCCAAGAAGGCGGTGCCTTAGGAGAAAGGTTGCTTGGAAAGGACCGCCAAAAAGGGCAACATGCTGCTCAGCAGTGGGGAGTGAGGAGGAAGAAGTGTGAGAAACAGCTGTGCAAAGCCTAAGGTGAGAGTTGGAGAGGGAGCAAGGAAGGAGAGGAAGGGTTTGGAGGGGCAGGACGAGCAAGAGGTGGAGCAGGAGGAGGAACAGGAGGAGGAGCAGGAGGAGGAGGAAGAGCAGGGGGTGGTTCTGGCGCCAGAAACAAACTTTTAATGCAGCGCAGCCCATGGAAGAGAGCACGCCAGAGCAGGTCGATGTGTCCTGAGGGAAGCTGCAGCCCCCCGAGAGCACGCGCAACAGCCTGCACGGCACCGTGCATGGGCCAAGCAAGCCGTCCTCCACAGCCTGCTGCTCTGGCAGCTTTGGAGTCTCTTTTTAGCAAGTGTCCCATCGCAAGAGCCCCTGCAGAGTCTGGGCCTTTGAGCCCTGTTGTTAGGTTGCTGCACGCTCTTTGATGCTGTGGACGCTTGGGCAAGTTTGGCCCTGCATCTTCAGTATTATGTGCGGCTTTAAGGCATGGAAGGCAAGGCTACCCCTCACACATCCCTGCTGAACTACTTGGGGACTTGTACCTGAATGAGAATCGTTGAATCCTTAAGGTTGGAAAAGATCTCCAGGATCTTCTAGTCCAAACGTCCCCTTACCACCAATATTAGTCACTGAACTGTGTCCCTAAGCTCCGCAACGAACCTTATGAACCTTTGCTTAAACACCCCCAGGGACAGTGACTCCACCACTTCTCTGGGCAACCCATTCCAATGCCTAACCACTCTTTCTGAGAAGAAGCTTCTCCTAATTTCCAAACTGAACCTCCCTATGCAAAACTTGAGGCCATGCCCTCTTGTCCTGTGTCTAGTCATTTGTGAGAAGAGGCCGACCCCCAGTTCACCACAAGTTCCTTTCAGGTAGTTGTAGAGAGCAATAAGGGCTCCCCTGAGCCTCCTCTTCTCCAGACTAAACAACCCCATTTTCCTCAGCCACTCCTCATAAGACTTGTGTTCCAGACCCTTCACCAACTTGGTAGTCTTTCTCTGGATATGCTCCTGGGCCTCAATGTCTTTCTCGTACTGAGGGGCCCCAAACTGAATGCAGTACTCGAGGTGCGGCCTCACCAGAACTGAGTACAGGGGGATGATTACCTCCCTGGTCCTTCTGGCTACACTATTCCTAATACAAGCCAGGATGCCGTTGGCCTTCTTGGCCACCTAGACACACTGCTGGCTCATGTTCAGGATAGCATTGACAAACACCCCCACAGTCTTTTCCTCTGCACAGCTTTCCAGCCACTCTGCCCCAAGCCTGCAGCATTGCATGGGGTGTTGTGACCAAAGCACAGGATCTGGCATTTAGCCATGTTGAACCTCATCCCATTGGCCTCTGCCCATCGATCCAACCTGTCCAGGTCCCTCTGCAGGGCCTTCATACCCTCCAGCAGATCGACACTTACCCCCAACTTGGTGGCGTCTGCAAACTTACTAAGAGTGCACTCAATTCCCTCATCTAAATCCTCAATAAAGATGTTAAAGAGGATGGGCCCCAACACCGACCCCTAGGGAACACCACTGGTGACCGGTCACCAGCTGGACTTAACTCCATTCACCACCTCACCCTGGGTCCGGCCTGCTGGACGATTTTTAACCCAGCCAAGAGTGTACCTGTCCAAGCCATGGGCTGCCAGCTTCTCCAGGAGAATAATGTGGTAGACCGTGTCAAGGGCTTTGCTGACATCTAGGTAGGCTACAGCAACAGCCTTTCCCTCATCTGCCAAGTGGGTTACTGGTCGTAGAAGGAGATGAGGTTGGTCGGGCAGGTCTTGCCTTTCATGAACCCATGCTGGCTGGGCCTGATCCCCTGGTAGTCTTGCACATCCTGGGTGATTGCTCTCATGATGATATGTTCCCTAACATTTTCCAGCACCGAGGTCAAGCTGACAGGCCTGTAGTTCCCTGGATCCTCCTTACGGTCCTTCTCATAGATGGGCGTCATGTTAGAAAGTCTCCATTCAACTGGCACCTCTCTGGTTGACCATGACCACTGAGAGATGATGGAAAGCAGCTTAACATTCACGTCTGCCAGCTCCCTCAGCACCCTCGGGTGGATCCCATCTGACCCCATGAACTTGTGACAGTCCAGGTGGAGTAGCAGGTCTCTTACTCTTTCCACCTGAATCGTGGGAGGTTTCTTCTGCTCCCTATCCCAGATTTCCAGGTCAGGAAGCTGAGTACCCTGAGGATAACTGGTCTGACTATTCAAGGCAGATGTAAAGAAGGCATTGAGAACCTCAGCCTCTTCCTTATCCCCAGTAGTCATGTTCCCCACCACATCCAGTAAAGGATGGAGGTTCTCCTTCGCCCTCCTCTTCCTGTTAATATGTTTGTAAAAACATTTTTTTTGTTGTCTTTTACCACAATGGCCAGGCTGAGCTCAGGCTGGCTTTAGCCTTTCTGATTGTTTTCCTGCATATGCTAGCAACTTCCTTGTAGTCTCCCCGAGTTGCCTGACCCTTCTTCCACTGGACATAAACTCTCTTTTTCTCCATGAGACTCAGCAAAAGTTCCCTGTTCAGCCAGGCCACTCTTCTCTACTGCCAGCTCATCTTATGGCACGCGAGGACAGTCTGCTCCTACACCTTTAAGACATCCTTCCTGAGAAGCGTCCAGCCTTACTGAACCCCTCTGTCCTGCAGGACTGACTCCCAAGTGACCCTGCCTAGCAGTGTCCTGAACAGTTCAAAGCCTGCCCTCAAAAAAGTCCAAGGTAGCAGTTTTAATGACCCCCCTCCTGACTTCACCGAGAATAGAGAACTCTACCATTTCATGGTCACACTGCACAGCACAGCACATCTGCCACCTGTCCTTCTCTGTTCATGAACAGTAAGTCTAGAGGGGACCACCCTCCACCCCCTTCGGTAGGTTCAATAGCTAGCTGTGTCGATAAGCTATCTTCCACACACTGCAGAAACCTTCCAGACTGGCTGTACTGTTCCTCTCGGCTGTACTGTATTTCAAGCCTATGTCCAGGAAGTAGAAGTCCGCCAGTGGAATAGTTGCTGGTGAATGCAGGACTTCTGCCAGCTGCTTGTAGAATGGCACGTGTCCCTTCATCCTGCATTGGCAGAATATAACAGAGCAAGACCAGGATGTCTAACTTTTTGGAATACCCCCTGATTCTTACCCACAGGGAATCAAACTTCTCATCCCCACTGGCTAGCTCTGTAATGTTGAAACACTCTCTAAGATACAGAATCATGCCAACAGCCCTCCTCGTTGCCTATTTGTTCTCAAGAGCTTATAGCCATTAAATTCAGCACTAGACTTGTCAGGGAGGTCCCACCGTCTTTCAGTGATGACTTAATGCACTCAGAAAAGACAGCCCATAGACATAAGTTCCATGAGCGATCAGTACTACAGCAGTTTAGGAGGGCAAAAACAAAAGTGCAAAATGCTGCATTTAGTGAAAGCTGCAATTTTGTGAAAGGACCCAAAACACCTGTTTTTTAAAACTCTCTGATTGGCTTAGCGACCTTTGTTTTTACAACCCTGATGTGTCCTCAGAGAAGCTGCAGCCCAAAGAGAGCACACAAAAGAGCCTGCAGGGCACCGTGCATGGGCAACGCAAGGCTACCCCTCATGCATCCCTGCTGACATACGTGCGGAGCGCTAGCTGACGTTTATCAATAAGAAAAGAATGCTGACACAGCCCGTTCTAGCGGCACTGCCGCAGCAGGGGAGGGCAGAGCGTGGCAGCCAAGAAGGCGGTGCCTTAGGAGAAAGGTTGCTTGGAAAGGACCGCCAAAAAGGGCAACATGCTGCTCAGCAGTGGGGAGTGAGGAGGAAGAAGTGTGAGAAACAGCTGTGCAAAGCCTAAGGTGAGAGTTGGAGAGGGAGCAAGGAAGGAGAGGAAGGGTTTGGAGGGGCAGGACGAGCAAGAGGTGGAGCAGGAGGAGGAACAGGAGGAGGAGCAGGAGGAGGAGGAAGAGCAGGGGGTGGTTCTGGCGCCAGAAACAAACTTTTAATGCAGCGCAGCCCATGGAAGAGAGCACGCCAGAGGAGGTCGATGTGTCCTGAGGGAAGCTGCAGCCCCCCGAGAGCACGCGCAACAGCCTGCACGGCACCGTGCATGGGCCAAGCAAGCCGTCCTCCACAGCCTGCTGCTCTGGCAGCTTTGGAGTCTCTTTTTAGCAAGTGTCCCATCGCAAGAGCCCCTGCAGAGTCTGGGCCTTTGAGCCCTGTTGTTAGGTTGCTGCACGCTCTTTGATGCTGTGGACGCTTGGGCAAGTTTGGCCCTGCATCTTCAGTATTATGTGCGGCTTTAAGGCATGGAAGGCAAGGCTACCCCTCACACATCCCTGCTGAACTACTTGGGGACTTGTACCTGAAGTGAGAATCGTTGAATCCTTAAGGTTGGAAAAGATCTCCAGGATCTTCTAGTCCAAACGTCCCCTTACCACCAATATTAGTCACTGAACTGTGTCCCTAAGCTCCGCAACGAACCTTATGAACCTTTGCTTAAACACCCCCAGGGACAGTGACTCCACCACTTCTCTGGGCAACCCATTCCAATGCCTAACCACTCTTTCTGAGAAGAAGCTTCTCCTAATTTCCAAACTGAACCTCCCTATGCAAAACTTGAGGCCATGCCCTCTTGTCCTGTGTCTAGTCATTTGTGAGAAGAGGCCGACCCCCAGTTCACCACAAGTTCCTTTCAGGTAGTTGTAGAGAGCAATAAGGGCTCCCCTGAGCCTCCTCTTCTCCAGACTAAACAACCCCATTTTCCTCAGCCACTCCTCATAAGACTTGTGTTCCAGACCCTTCACCAACTTGGTAGTCTTTCTCTGGATATGCTCCTGGGCCTCAATGTCTTTCTCGTACTGAGGGGCCCCAAACTGAATGCAGTACTCGAGGTGCGGCCTCACCAGAACTGAGTACAGGGGGATGATTACCTCCCTGGTCCTTCTGGCTACACTATTCCTAATACAAGCCAGGATGCCGTTGGCCTTCTTGGCCACCTAGACACACTGCTGGCTCATGTTCAGGATAGCATTGACAAACACCCCCACAGTCTTTTCCTCTGCACAGCTTTCCAGCCACTCTGCCCCAAGCCTGCAGCATTGCATGGGGTGTTGTGACCAAAGCACAGGATCTGGCATTTAGCCATGTTGAACCTCATCCCATTGGCCTCTGCCCATCGATCCAACCTGTCCAGGTCCCTCTGCAGGGCCTTCATACCCTCCAGCAGATCGACACTTACCCCCAACTTGGTGGCGTCTGCAAACTTACTAAGAGTGCACTCAATTCCCTCATCTAAATCCTCAATAAAGATGTTAAAGAGGATGGGCCCCAACACCGACCCCTAGGGAACACCACTGGTGACCGGTCACCAGCTGGACTTAACTCCATTCACCACCTCACCCTGGGTCCAGCCTGCTGGACGATTTTTAACCCAGCCAAGAGTGTACCTGTCCAAGCCATGGGCTGCCAGCTTCTCCAGGAGAATAATGTGGTAGACCGTGTCAAGGGCTTTGCTGACATCTAGGTAGGCTACAGCAACAGCCTTTCCCTCATCTGCCAAGTGGGTTACTGGTCGTAGAAGGAGATGAGGTTGGTCGGGCAGGTCTTGCCTTTCATGAACCCATGCTGGCTGGGCCTGATCCCCTGGTAGTCTTGCACATCCTGGGTGATTGCTCTCATGATGATATGTTCCCTAACATTTTCCAGCACCGAGGTCAAGCTGACAGGCCTGTAGTTCCCTGGATCCTCCTTACGGTCCTTCTCATAGATGGGCGTCATGTTAGAAAGTCTCCATTCAACTGGCACCTCTCTGGTTGACCATGACCACTGAGAGATGATGGAAAGCAGCTTAACATTCACGTCTGCCAGCTCCCTCAGCACCCTCGGGTGGATCCCATCTGACCCCATGAACTTGTGACAGTCCAGGTGGAGTAGCAGGTCTCTTACTCTTTCCACCTGAATCGTGGGAGGTTTCTTCTGCTCCCTATCCCAGATTTCCAGGTCAGGAAGCTGAGTACCCTGAGGATAACTGGTCTGACTATTCAAGGCAGATGTAAAGAAGGCATTGAGAACCTCAGCCTCTTCCTTATCCCCAGTAGTCATGTTCCCCACCACATCCAGTAAAGGATGGAGGTTCTCCTTCGCCCTCCTCTTCCTGTTAATATGTTTGTAAAAACATTTTTTTTGTTGTCTTTTACCACAATGGCCAGGCTGAGCTCAGGCTGGCTTTAGCCTTTCTGATTGTTTTCCTGCATATGCTAGCAACTTCCTTGTAGTCTCCCCGAGTTGCCTGACCCTTCTTCCACTGGACATAAACTCTCTTTTTCTCCATGAGACTCAGCAAAAGTTCCCTGTTCAGCCAGGCCACTCTTCTCTACTGCCAGCTCATCTTATGGCACGCGAGGACAGTCTGCTCCTACACCTTTAAGACATCCTTCCTGAGAAGCGTCCAGCCTTACTGAACCCCTCTGTCCTGCAGGACTGACTCCCAAGTGACCCTGCCTAGCAGTGTCCTGAACAGTTCAAAGCCTGCCCTCAAAAAAGTCCAAGGTAGCAGTTTTAATGACCCCCCTCCTGACTTCACCGAGAATAGAGAACTCTACCATTTCATGGTCACACTGCACAGCACAGCACATCTGCCACCTGTCCTTCTCTGTTCATGAACAGTAAGTCTAGAGGGGACCACCCTCCACCCCCTTCGGTAGGTTCAATAGCTAGCTGTGTCGATAAGCTATCTTCCACACACTGCAGAAACCTTCCAGACTGGCTGTACTGTTCCTCTCGGCTGTACTGTATTTCAAGCCTATGTCCAGGAAGTAGAAGTCCGCCAGTGGAATAGTTGCTGGTGAATGCAGGACTTCTGCCAGCTGCTTGTAGAATGGCACGTGTCCCTTCATCCTGCATTGGCAGAATATAACAGAGCAAGACCAGGATGTCTAACTTTTTGGAATACCCCCTGATTCTTACCCACAGGGAATCAAACTTCTCATCCCCACTGGCTAGCTCTGTAATGTTGAAACACTCTCTAAGATACAGAATCATGCCAACAGCCCTCCTCGTTGCCTATTTGTTCTCAAGAGCTTATAGCCATTAAATTCAGCACTAGACTTGTCAGGGAGGTCCCACCGTCTTTCAGTGATGACTTAATGCACTCAGAAAAGACAGCCCATAGACATAAGTTCCATGAGCGATCAGTACTACAGCAGTTTAGGAGGGCAAAAACAAAAGTGCAAAATGCTGCATTTAGTGAAAGCTGCAATTTTGTGAAAGGACCCAAAACACCTGTTTTTTAAAACTCTCTGATTGGCTTAGCGACCTTTGTTTTTACAACCCTGATGTGTCCTCAGAGAAGCTGCAGCCCAAAGAGAGCACACAAAAGAGCCTGCAGGGCACCGTGCATGGGCAACGCAAGGCTACCCCTCATGCATCCCTGCTGACATACGTGCGGAGCGCTAAGCTGACGTTTATCAATAAGAAAAGAATGCTGACACAGCCCGTTCTAGCGGCACTGCCGCAGCAGGGGAGGGCAGAGCGTGGCAGCCAAGAAGGCGGTGCCTTAGGAGAAAGGTTGCTTGGAAAGGACCGCCAAAAAGGGCAACATGCTGCTCAGCAGTGGGGAGTGAGGAGGAAGAAGTGTGAGAAACAGCTGTGCAAAGCCTAAGGTGAGAGTTGGAGAGGGAGCAAGGAAGGAGAGGAAGGGTTTGGAGGGGCAGGACGAGCAAGAGGTGGAGCAGGAGGAGGAACAGGAGGAGGAGCAGGAGGAGGAGGAAGAGCAGGGGGTGGTTCTGGCGCCAGAAACAAACTTTTAATGCAGCGCAGCCCATGGAAGAGAGCACGCCAGAGGAGGTCGATGTGTCCTGAGGGAAGCTGCAGCCCCCCGAGAGCACGCGCAACAGCCTGCACGGCACCGTGCATGGGCCAAGCAAGCCGTCCTCCACAGCCTGCTGCTCTGGCAGCTTTGGAGTCTCTTTTTCGCAAGTGTCCCATCGCAAGAGCCCCTGCAGAGTCTGGGCCTTTGAGCCCCGTTGTTAGGTTGCTGCACGCTCTTTGATGCTGTGGACGCTTGGGCAAGTTTGGCCCTGCATCTTCAGTATTATGTGCGGCTTTAAGGCATGGAAGGCAAGGCTACCCCTCACACATCCCTGCTGAACTACTTGGGGACTTGTACCTGAGTGAGAATCGTTGAATCCTTAAGGTTGGAAAAGATCTCCAGGATCTTCTAGTCCAAACGTCCCCTTACCACCAATATTAGTCACTGAACTGTGTCCCTAAGCTCCGCAACGAACCTTATGAACCTTTGCTTAAACACCCCCAGGGACAGTGACTCCACCACTTCTCTGGGCAACCCATTCCAATGCCTAACCACTCTTTCTGAGAAGAAGCTTCTCCTAATTTCCAAACTGAACCTCCCTATGCAAAACTTGAGGCCATGCCCTCTTGTCCTGTGTCTAGTCATTTGTGAGAAGAGGCCGACCCCCAGTTCACCACAAGTTCCTTTCAGGTAGTTGTAGAGAGCAATAAGGGCTCCCCTGAGCCTCCTCTTCTCCAGACTAAACAACCCCATTTTCCTCAGCCACTCCTCATAAGACTTGTGTTCCAGACCCTTCACCAACTTGGTAGTCTTTCTCTGGATATGCTCCTGGGCCTCAATGTCTTTCTCGTACTGAGGGGCCCCAAACTGAATGCAGTACTCGAGGTGCGGCCTCACCAGAACTGAGTACAGGGGGATGATTACCTCCCTGGTCCTTCTGGCTACACTATTCCTAATACAAGCCAGGATGCCGTTGGCCTTCTTGGCCACCTAGACACACTGCTGGCTCATGTTCAGGATAGCATTGACAAACACCCCCACAGTCTTTTCCTCTGCACAGCTTTCCAGCCACTCTGCCCCAAGCCTGCAGCATTGCATGGGGTGTTGTGACCAAAGCACAGGATCTGGCATTTAGCCATGTTGAACCTCATCCCATTGGCCTCTGCCCATCGATCCAACCTGTCCAGGTCCCTCTGCAGGGCCTTCATACCCTCCAGCAGATCGACACTTACCCCCAACTTGGTGGCGTCTGCAAACTTACTAAGAGTGCACTCAATTCCCTCATCTAAATCCTCAATAAAGATGTTAAAGAGGATGGGCCCCAACACCGACCCCTAGGGAACACCACTGGTGACCGGTCACCAGCTGGACTTAACTCCATTCACCACCTCACCCTGGGTCCAGCCTGCTGGACGATTTTTAACCCAGCCAAGAGTGTACCTGTCCAAGCCATGGGCTGCCAGCTTCTCCAGGAGAATAATGTGGTAGACCGTGTCAAGGGCTTTGCTGACATCTAGGTAGGCTACAGCAACAGCCTTTCCCTCATCTGCCAAGTGGGTTACTGGTCGTAGAAGGAGATGAGGTTGGTCGGGCAGGTCTTGCCTTTCATGAACCCATGCTGGCTGGGCCTGATCCCCTGGTAGTCTTGCACATCCTGGGTGATTGCTCTCATGATGATATGTTCCCTAACATTTTCCAGCACCGAGGTCAAGCTGACAGGCCTGTAGTTCCCTGGATCCTCCTTACGGTCCTTCTCATAGATGGGCGTCATGTTAGAAAGTCTCCATTCAACTGGCACCTCTCTGGTTGACCATGACCACTGAGAGATGATGGAAAGCAGCTTAACATTCACGTCTGCCAGCTCCCTCAGCACCCTCGGGTGGATCCCATCTGACCCCATGAACTTGTGACAGTCCAGGTGGAGTAGCAGGTCTCTTACTCTTTCCACCTGAATCGTGGGAGGTTTCTTCTGCTCCCTATCCCAGATTTCCAGGTCAGGAAGCTGAGTACCCTGAGGATAACTGGTCTGACTATTCAAGGCAGATGTAAAGAAGGCATTGAGAACCTCAGCCTCTTCCTTATCCCCAGTAGTCATGTTCCCCACCACATCCAGTAAAGGATGGAGGTTCTCCTTCGCCCTCCTCTTCCTGTTAATATGTTTGTAAAAACATTTTTTTTGTTGTCTTTTACCACAATGGCCAGGCTGAGCTCAGGCTGGCTTTAGCCTTTCTGATTGTTTTCCTGCATATGCTAGCAACTTCCTTGTAGTCTCCCCGAGTTGCCTGACCCTTCTTCCACTGGACATAAACTCTCTTTTTCTCCATGAGACTCAGCAAAAGTTCCCTGTTCAGCCAGGCCACTCTTCTCTACTGCCAGCTCATCTTATGGCACGCGAGGACAGTCTGCTCCTACACCTTTAAGACATCCTTCCTGAGAAGCGTCCAGCCTTACTGAACCCCTCTGTCCTGCAGGACTGACTCCCAAGTGACCCTGCCTAGCAGTGTCCTGAACAGTTCAAAGCCTGCCCTCAAAAAAGTCCAAGGTAGCAGTTTTAATGACCCCCCTCCTGACTTCACCGAGAATAGAGAACTCTACCATTTCATGGTCACACTGCACAGCACAGCACATCTGCCACCTGTCCTTCTCTGTTCATGAACAGTAAGTCTAGAGGGGACCACCCTCCACCCCCTTCGGTAGGTTCAATAGCTAGCTGTGTCGATAAGCTATCTTCCACACACTGCAGAAACCTTCCAGACTGGCTGTACTGTTCCTCTCGGCTGTACTGTATTTCAAGCCTATGTCCAGGAAGTAGAAGTCCGCCAGTGGAATAGTTGCTGGTGAATGCAGGACTTCTGCCAGCTGCTTGTAGAATGGCACGTGTCCCTTCATCCTGCATTGGCAGAATATAACAGAGCAAGACCAGGATGTCTAACTTTTTGGAATACCCCCTGATTCTTACCCACAGGGAATCAAACTTCTCATCCCCACTGGCTAGCTCTGTAATGTTGAAACACTCTCTAAGATACAGAATCATGCCAACAGCCCTCCTCGTTGCCTATTTGTTCTCAAGAGCTTATAGCCATTAAATTCAGCACTAGACTTGTCAGGGAGGTCCCACCGTCTTTCAGTGATGACTTAATGCACTCAGAAAAGACAGCCCATAGACATAAGTTCCATGAGCGATCAGTACTACAGCAGTTTAGGAGGGCAAAAACAAAAGTGCAAAATGCTGCATTTAGTGAAAGCTGCAATTTTGTGAAAGGACCCAAAACACCTGTTTTTTAAAACTCTCTGATTGGCTTAGCGACCTTTGTTTTTACAACCCTGATGTGTCCTCAGAGAAGCTGCAGCCCAAAGAGAGCACACAAAAGAGCCTGCAGGGCACCGTGCATGGGCAACGCAAGGCTACCCCTCATGCATCCCTGCTGACATACGTGCGGAGCGCTAGCTGACGTTTATCAATAAGAAAAGAATGCTGACACAGCCCGTTCTAGCGGCACTGCCGCAGCAGGGGAGGGCAGAGCCTGGCAGCCAAGAAGGCGGTGCCTTAGGAGAAAGGTTGCTTGGAAAGGACCGCCAAAAAGGGCAACATGCTGCTCAGCAGTGGGGAGTGAGGAGGAAGAAGTGTGAGAAACAGCTGTGCAAAGCCTAAGGTGAGAGTTGGAGAGGGAGCAAGGAAGGAGAGGAAGGGTTTGGAGGGGCAGGACGAGCAAGAGGTGGAGCAGGAGGAGGAACAGGAGGAGGAGCAGGAGGAGGAGGAAGAGCAGGGGGTGGTTCTGGCGCCAGAAACAAACTTTTAATGCAGCGCAGCCCATGGAAGAGAGCACGCCAGAGGAGGTCGATGTGTCCTGAGGGAAGCTGCAGCCCCCCGAGAGCACGCGCAACAGCCTGCACGGCACCGTGCATGGGCCAAGCAAGCCGTCCTCCACAGCCTGCTGCTCTGGCAGCTTTGGAGTCTCTTTTTAGCAAGTGTCCCATCGCAAGAGCCCCTGCAGAGTCTGGGCCTTTGAGCCCTGTTGTTAGGTTGCTGCACGCTCTTTGATGCTGTGGACGCTTGGGCAAGTTTGGCCCTGCATCTTCAGTATTATGTGCGGCTTTAAGGCATGGAAGGCAAGGCTACCCCTCACACATCCCTGCTGAACTACTTGCGGACTCATTGCTAACTTGGATCATTGAGCAAAGAAGGCACATTTAAAGAAGCATGCTCGAGCCATGAGTGCCCCAGAACTTCAAACCCCATAAACAGAGTCACGATGCGCAAGCCACTTGTTCTCTCACATTCCTGCAAAGAGCAGGAACAGTCCACCTTGTTGTCTTGAAATGCACACACAGCCCCTCCCCAAAACTGGCAGCTAAACCCCTTCCACTCCCCAAATTTACAGTTGCAGGCCCGTTTGCTTATGCGTGATGTTCCGGTGGAGCGTCTGCTACCACTTGGCCGGTCAGATGGTAAGCACTGCAGGAGGCACAGATGCTGCTTCTTCTGCTAGTGCAGCTCCACAGCGCCACGGCTGCAGCCTGAAGTTCTTCCCGGCCACCAGCTGGAGGCGCTGGGCATACAGCGCATGGCAGGGCGGGGAAAGGGCCACTCGTGAAGGGCAGGACTACGCTGCTGATTGGCCCTCCTGCAGGTGGGATGGGCCAGGACAGGCAATCCCTCCCACCCACCCGCAGTGGCAGTGGCAGGCACCATTTTGTTTCAGTCCGCATTCCACAGTGAGGAGCCGCCATTTTGTGAAAGGACCCAACCCACCTGTTTTCGTACCGCTCCCTGATTGGCTTAGCCAGCTTTGTTTTTAAAACCCTGTCATCTTCTCATTCCTCCCTCTGATTGGCTGCCTGCTTCCAGACCGGGAAGGTCTCACATGTAGGAATATATACGTTTCTGTAGAGCTGTGCCGGGTGTTTGCCCACGTGCTGGCACCGGGGGCTGCTGGTGGCCTCTGAGAAGAAGCCGGTATTGGCCCCATGCATGCTGACACAGCCCGTTCTAGCGGCACTGCCGCAGCAGGGGAGGGCAGAGCGTGGCAGCCAAGAAGGCGGTGCCTTAGGAGAAAGGTTGCTTGGAAAGGACCGCCAAAAAGGGCAACATGCTGCTCAGCAGTGGGGAGTGAGGAGGAAGAAGTGTGAGAAACAGCTGTGCAAAGCCTAAGGTGAGAGTTGGAGAGGGAGCAAGGAAGGAGAGGAAGGGTTTGGAGGGGCAGGACGAGCAAGAGGTGGAGCAGGAGGAGGAACAGGAGGAGGAGCAGGAGGAGGAGGAAGAGCAGGGGGTGGTTCTGGCGCCAGAAACAAACTTTTAATGCAGCGCAGCCCATGGAAGAGAGCACGCCAGAGGAGGTCGATGTGTCCTGAGGGAAGCTGCAGCCCCCCGAGAGCACGCGCAACAGCCTGCACGGCACCGTGCATGGGCCAAGCAAGCCGTCCTCCACAGCCTGCTGCTCTGGCAGCTTTGGAGTCTCTTTTGAGCAAGTGTCCCATCGCAAGAGCCCCTGCAGAGTCTGGGCCTTTGAGCCCCGTTGTTAGGTTGCTGCACGCTCTTTGATGCTGTGGACGCTTGGGCAAGTTTGGCCCTGCATCTTCAGTATTATGTGCGGCTTTAAGGCATGGAAGGCAAGGCTACCCCTCACACATCCCTGCTGAACTACTTGGGGACTTGTACCTGAGTGAGAATCGTTGAATCCTTAAGGTTGGAAAAGATCTCCAGGATCTTCTAGTCCAAACGTCCCCTTACCAACAATATTAGTCACTGAACTGTGTCCCTAAGCTCCGCAACGAACCTTATGAACCTTTGCTTAAACACCCCCAGGGACAGTGACTCCACCACTTCTCTGGGCAACCCATTCCAATGCCTAACCACTCTTTCTGAGAAGAAGCTTCTCCTAATTTCCAAACTGAACCTCCCTATGCAAAACTTGAGGCCATGCCCTCTTGTCCTGTGTCTAGTCATTTGTGAGAAGAGGCCGACCCCCAGTTCACCACAAGTTCCTTTCAGGTAGTTGTAGAGAGCAATAAGGGCTCCCCTGAGCCTCCTCTTCTCCAGACTAAACAACCCCATTTTCCTCAGCCACTCCTCATAAGACTTGTGTTCCAGACCCTTCACCAACTTGGTAGTCTTTCTCTGGATATGCTCCTGGGCCTCAATGTCTTTCTCGTACTGAGGGGCCCCGAAACTGAATGCAGTACTCGAGGTGCGGCCTCACCAGAACTGAGTACAGGGGGATGATTACCTCCCTGGTCCTTCTGGCTACACTATTCCTAATACAAGCCAGGATGCCGTTGGCCTTCTTGGCCACCTAGACACACTGCTGGCTCATGTTCAGGATAGCATTGACAAACACCCCCACAGTCTTTTCCTCTGCACAGCTTTCCAGCCACTCTGCCCCAAGCCTGCAGCATTGCATGGGGTGTTGTGACCAAAGCACAGGATCTGGCATTTAGCCATGTTGAACCTCATCCCATTGGCCTCTGCCCATCGATCCAACCTGTCCAGGTCCCTCTGCAGGGCCTTCATACCCTCCAGCAGATCGACACTTACCCCCAACTTGGTGGCGTCTGCAAACTTACTAAGAGTGCACTCAATTCCCTCATCTAAATCCTCAATAAAGATGTTAAAGAGGATGGGCCCCAACACCGACCCCTAGGGAACACCACTGGTGACCGGTCACCAGCTGGACTTAACTCCATTCACCACCTCACCCTGGGTCCAGCCTGCTGGACGATTTTTAACCCAGCCAAGAGTGTACCTGTCCAAGCCATGGGCTGCCAGCTTCTCCAGGAGAATAATGTGGTAGACCGTGTCAAGGGCTTTGCTGACATCTAGGTAGGCTACAGCAACAGCCTTTCCCTCATCTGCCAAGTGGGTTACTGGTCGTAGAAGGAGATGAGGTTGGTCGGGCAGGTCTTGCCTTTCATGAACCCATGCTGGCTGGGCCTGATCCCCTGGTAGTCTTGCACATCCTGGGTGATTGCTCTCATGATGATATGTTCCCTAACATTTTCCAGCACCGAGGTCAAGCTGACAGGCCTGTAGTTCCCTGGATCCTCCTTACGGTCCTTCTCATAGATGGGCGTCATGTTAGAAAGTCTCCATTCAACTGGCACCTCTCTGGTTGACCAGGACCACTGAGAGATGATGGAAAGCAGCTTAACATTCACGTCTGCCAGCTCCCTCAGCACCCTCGGGTGGATCCCATCTGACCCCATGAACTTGTGACAGTCCAGGTGGAGTAGCAGGTCTCTTACTCTTTCCACCTGAATCGTGGGAGGTTTCTTCTGCTCCCTATCCCAGATTTCCAGGTCAGGAAGCTGAGTACCCTGAGGATAACTGGTCTGACTATTCAAGGCAGATGTAAAGAAGGCATTGAGAACCTCAGCCTCTTCCTTATCCCCAGTAGTCATGTTCCCCACCACATCCAGTAAAGGATGGAGGTTCTCCTTCGCCCTCCTCTTCCTGTTAATATGTTTGTAAAAACATTTTTTTTGTTGTCTTTTACCACAATGGCCAGGCTGAGCTCAGGCTGGCTTTAGCCTTTCTGATTGTTTTCCTGCATATGCTAGCAACTTCCTTGTAGTCTCCCCGAGTTGCCTGACCCTTCTTCCACTGGACATAAACTCTCTTTTTCTCCATGAGACTCAGCAAAAGTTCCCTGTTCAGCCAGGCCACTCTTCTCTACTGCCAGCTCATCTTATGGCACGCGAGGACAGTCTGCTCCTACACCTTTAAGACATCCTTCCTGAGAAGCGTCCAGCCTTACTGAACCCCTCTGTCCTGCAGGACTGACTCCCAAGTGACCCTGCCTAGCAGTGTCCTGAACAGTTCAAAGCCTGCCCTCAAAAAAGTCCAAGGTAGCAAGTTTTAATGACCCCCCTCCTGACTTCACCGAGAATAGAGAACTCTACCATTTCATGGTCACACTGCACAGCACAGCACATCTGCCACCTGTCCTTCTCTGTTCATGAACAGTAAGTCTACAGGGGACCACCCTCCACCCCCTTCGGTAGGTTCAATAGCTAGCTGTGTCGATAAGCTATCTTCCACACACTGCAGAAACCTTCCAGACTGGCTGTACTGTTCCTCTCGGCTGTACTGTATTTCAAGCCTATGTCCAGGAAGTAGAAGTCCGCCAGTGGAATAGTTGCTGGTGAATGCAGGACTTCTGCCAGCTGCTTGTAGAATGGCACGTGTCCCTTCATCCTGCATTGGCAGAATATAACAGAGCAAGACCAGGATGTCTAACTTTTTGGAATACCCCCTGATTCTTACCCACAGGGAATCAAACTTCTCATCCCCACTGGCTAGCTCTGTAATGTTGAAACACTCTCTAAGATACAGAATCATGCCAACAGCCCTCCTCGTTGCCTATTTGTTCTCAAGAGCTTATAGCCATTAAATTCAGCACTAGACTTGTCAGGGAGGTCCCACCGTCTTTCAGTGATGACTTAATGCACTCAGAAAAGACAGCCCATAGACATAAGTTCCATGAGCGATCAGTACTACAGCAGTTTAGGAGGGCAAAAACAAAAGTGCAAAATGCTGCATTTAGTGAAAGCTGCAATTTTGTGAAAGGACCCAAAACACCTGTTTTTTAAAACTCTCTGATTGGCTTAGCGACCTTTGTTTTTACAACCCTGATGTGTCCTCAGAGAAGCTGCAGCCCAAAGAGAGCACACAAAAGAGCCTGCAGGGCACCGTGCATGGGCAACGCAAGGCTACCCCTCATGCATCCCTGCTGACATACGTGCGGAGCGCTAGCTGACGTTTATCAATAAGAAAAGAATGCTGACACAGCCCGTTCTAGCGGCACTGCCGCAGCAGGGGAGGGCAGAGCGTGGCAGCCAAGAAGGCGGTGCCTTAGGAGAAAGGTTGCTTGGAAAGGACCGCCAAAAAGGGCAACATGCTGCTCAGCAGTGGGGAGTGAGGAGGAAGAAGTGTGAGAAACAGCTGTGCAAAGCCTAAGGTGAGAGTTGGAGAGGGAGCAAGGAAGGAGAGGAAGGGTTTGGAGGGGCAGGACGAGCAAGAGGTGGAGCAGGAGGAGGAACAGGAGGAGGAGCAGGAGGAGGAGGAAGAGCAGGGGGTGGTTCTGGCGCCAGAAACAAACTTTTAATGCAGCGCAGCCCATGGAAGAGAGCACGCCAGAGGAGGTCGATGTGTCCTGAGGGAAGCTGCAGCCCCCCGAGAGCACGCGCAACAGCCTGCACGGCACCGTGCATGGGCCAAGCAAGCCGTCCTCCACAGCCTGCTGCTCTGGCAGCTTTGGAGTCTCTTTTGAGCAAGTGTCCCATCGCAAGAGCCCCTGCAGAGTCTGGGCCTTTGAGCCCTGTTGTTAGGTTGCTGCACGCTCTTTGATGCTGTGGACGCTTGGGCAAGTTTGGCCCTGCATCTTCAGTATTATGTGCGGCTTTAAGGCATGGAAGGCAAGGCTACCCCTCACACATCCCTGCTGAACTACTTGCGGACTCATTGCTAACTTGGATCATTGAGCAAAGAAGGCACATTTAAAGAAGCATGCTCGAGCCATGAGTGCCCCAGAACTTCAAACCCCATAAAGAGATTCACGATGCGCAAGCCACTTGTTCTCTCACATTCTTGCAAAGAGCAGGAACAGTCCACCTTGTTGTCTTGAAATGCACACACAGCCCCTCCCCAAAACTGGCAGCTAAACCCCTTCCACTCCCCAAATTTACAGTTGCAGGCCCGTTTGCTTATGCGTGATGTTCCGGTGGAGCGTCTGCTACCACTTGGCCGGTCAGATGGTAAGCACTGCAGGAGGCACAGATGCTGCTTCTTCTGCTAGTGCAGCTCCACAGCGCCACGGCTGCAGCCTGAAGTTCTTCCCGGCCACCAGCTGGAGGCGCTGGGCATACAGCGCATGGCAGGGCGGGGAAAGGGCCACTCGTGAAGGGCAGGACTACGCTGCTGATTGGCCCTCCTGCAGGTGGGATGGGCCAGGACAGGCAATCCCTCCCACCCACCCGCAGTGGCAGTGGCAGGCACCATTTTGTTTCAGTCCGCATTCCACAGTGAGGAGACGCCATTTTGTGAAAGGACCCAACCCACCTGTTTTCGTACCGCTCCCTGATTGGCTTAGCCAGCTTTGTTTTTAAAACCCTGTCATCTTCTCATTCCTCCCTCTGATTGGCTGCCTGCTTCCAGACCGGGAAGGTCTCACATGTAGGAATATATACGTTTCTGTAGAGCTGTGCCGGGTGTTTGCCCACGTGCTGGCACCGGGGGCTGCTGGTGGCCTCTGAGAAGAAGCCGGTATTGGCCCCATGCATGCTGACACAGCCCGTTCTAGCGGCACTGCCGCAGCAGGGGAGGGCAGAGCGTGGCAGCCAAGAAGGCGGTGCCTTAGGAGAAAGGTTGCTTGGAAAGGACCGCCAAAAAGGGCAACATGCTGCTCAGCAGTGGGGAGTGAGGAGGAAGAAGTGTGAGAAACAGCTGTGCAAAGCCTAAGGTGAGAGTTGGAGAGGGAGCAAGGAAGGAGAGGAAGGGTTTGGAGGGGCAGGACGAGCAAGAGGTGGAGCAGGAGGAGGAACAGGAGGAGGAGCAGGAGGAGGAGGAAGAGCAGGGGGTGGTTCTGGCGCCAGAAACAAACTTTTAATTAAGCGCAGCCCATGGAAGAGAGCACGCCAGAGGAGGTCGATGTGTCCTGAGGGAAGCTGCAGCCCCCCGAGAGCACGCGCAACAGCCTGCACGGCACCGTGCATGGGCCAAGCAAGCCGTCCTCCACAGCCTGCTGCTCTGGCAGCTTTGGAGTCTCTTTTGAGCAAGTGTCCCATCGCAAGAGCCCCTGCAGAGTCTGGGCCTTTGAGCCCTGTTGTTAGGTTGCTGCACGCTCTTTGATGCTGTGGACGCTTGGGCAAGTTTGGCCCTGCATCTTCAGTATTATGTGCGGCTTTAAGGCATGGAAGGCAAGGCTACCCCTCACACATCCCTGCTGAACTACTTGCGGACTCATTGCTAACTTGGATCATTGAGCAAAGAAGGCACATTTAAAGAAGCATGCTCGAGCCATGAGTGCCCCAGAACTTCAAACCCCATAAAGAGATTCACGATGCGCAAGCCACTTGTTCTCTCACATTCTTGCAAAGAGCAGGAACAGTCCACCTTGTTGTCTTGAAATGCACACACAGCCCCTCCCCAAAACTGGCAGCTAAACCCCTTCCACTCCCCAGATTTACAGTTGCAGGCCCGTTTGCTTAAGCGTGATGTTCCTGTGGAGCGTCTGCTACCACTTGGCCGGTAAGATGGTGAGCACTGCAGTAGGCACAGATGCTGCTTCTTCTGCTAGTGCAGCTCCACAGCGCCACGGCTGCAGCCTGAAGTTCTTCCCGGCCACCAGCTGGAGGCGCTGGGCATACAGCGCATGGCAGGGCGGGGAAAGGGCCACTCGTGAAGGGCAGGACTACGCTGCTGATTGGCCCTCCTGCAGGTGGGATGGGCCAGGACAGGCAATCCCTCCCACCCACCCGCAGTGGCAGTGGCAGGCACCATTTTGTTTCAGTCCGCATTCCACAGTGAGGAGACGCCATTTCGTGAAAGGACCCAACCCACCTGTTTTCGTACCGCTCCCTGATTGGCTTAGCCAGCTTTGTTTTTAAAACCCTGTCATCTTCTCATTCCTCCCTCTGATTGGCTGCCTGCTTCCAGACCGGGAAGGTCTCACATGTAGGAATATATACGTTTCTGTAGAGCTGTGCCGGGTGTTTGCCCACGTGCTGGCACCGGGGGCTGCTGGTGGCCTCTGAGAAGAAGCCGGTATTGGCCCCATGCATGCTGACACAGCCCGTTCTAGCGGCACTGCCGCAGCAGGGGAGGGCAGAGCCTGGCAGCCAAGAAGGCGGTGCCTTAGGAGAAAGGTTGCTTGGAAAGGACCGCCAAAAAGGGCAACATGCTGCTCAGCAGTGGGGAGTGAGGAGGAAGAAGTGTGAGAAACAGCTGTGCAAAGCCTAAGGTGAGAGTTGGAGAGGGAGCAAGGAAGGAGAGGAAGGGTTTGGAGGGGCAGGACGAGCAAGAGGTGGAGCAGGAGGAGGAACAGGAGGAGGAGCAGGAGGAGGAGGAAGAGCAGGGGGTGGTTCTGGCGCCAGAAACAAACTTTTAATGCAGCGCAGCCCATGGAAGAGAGCACGCCAGAGCAGGTCGATGTGTCCTGAGGGAAGCTGCAGCCCCCCGAGAACACGCGCAACAGCCTGCACGGCACCGTGCATGGGCCAAGCAAGCCGTCCTCCACAGCCTGCTGCTCTGGCAGCTTTGGAGTCTCTTTTGAGCAAGTGTCCCATCGCAAGAGCCCCTGCAGAGTCTGGGCCTTTGAGCCCCGTTGTTAGGTTGCTGCACGCTCTTTGATGCTGTGGACGCTTGGGCAAGTTTGGCCCTGCATCTTCAGTATTATGTGCGGCTTTAAGGCATGGAAGGCAAGGCTACCCCTCACACATCCCTGCTGAACTACTTGCGGACTCATTGCTAACTTGGATCATTGAGCAAAGAAGGCACATTTAAAGAAGCATGCTCGAGCCATGAGTGCCCCAGAACTTCAAACCCCATAAACAGAGTCACGATGCGCAAGCCACTTGTTCTCTCACATTCCTGCAAAGAGCAGGAACAGTCCACCTTGTTGTCTTGAAATGCACACACAGCCCCTCCCCAAAACTGGCAGCTAAACCCCTTCCACTCCCCAAATTTACAGTTGCAGGCCCGTTTGCTTATGCGTGATGTTCCAGTGGAGCGTCTGCTACCACTTGGCCAGTCAGATGGTAAGCACTGCAGGAGGCACAGATGCTGCTTCTTCTGCTAGTGCAGCTCCACAGCGCCACGGCTGCAGCCTGAAGTTCCTCCCGGCCACCAGCTGGAGGCGCTGGGCATACAGCGCATGGCAGGGCGGGGAAAGGGCCACTCGTGAAGGGCAGGACTACGCTGCTGATTGGCCCTCCTGCAGGTGGGATGGGCCAGGACAGGCAATCCCTCCCACCCACCCGCAGTGGCAGGCACCATTTTGTTTCAGTCCGCATTCCACAGTGAGGAGCCGCCATTTTGTGAAAGGACCCAACCCACCTGTTTTCGTACCGCTCCCTGATTGGCTTAGCCAGCTTTGTTTTTAAAACCCTGTCATCTTCTCATTCCTCCCTCTGATTGGCTGCCTGCTTCCAGACCGGGAAGGTCTCACATGTAGGAATATATACGTTTCTGTAGAGCTGTGCCGGGTGTTTGCCCACGTGCTGGCACCGGGGGCTGCTGGTGGCCTCTGAGAAGAAGCCGGTATTGGCCCCATGCATGCTGACACAGCCCGTTCTAGCGGCACTGCCGCAGCAGGGGAGGGCAGAGCGTGGCAGCCAAGAAGGCGGTGCCTTAGGAGAAAGGTTGCTTGGAAAGGACCGCCAAAAAGGGCAACATGCTGCTCAGCAGTGGGGAGTGAGGAGGAAGAAGTGTGAGAAACAGCTGTGCAAAGCCTAAGGTGAGAGTTGGAGAGGGAGCAAGGAAGGAGAGGAAGGGTTTGGAGGGGCAGGACGAGCAAGAGGTGGAGCAGGAGGAGGAACAGGAGGAGGAGCAGGAGGAGGAGGAAGAGCAGGGGGTGGTTCTGGCGCCAGAAACAAACTTTTAATTAAGCGCAGCCCATGGAAGAGAGCACGCCAGAGCAGGTCGATGTGTCCTGAGGGAAGCTGCAGCCCCCCGAGAGCACGCGCAACAGCCTGCACGGCACCGTGCATGGGCCAAGCAAGCCGTCCTCCACAGCCTGCTGCTCTGGCAGCTTTGGAGTCTCTTTTGAGCAAGTGTCCCATCGCAAGAGCCCCTGCAGAGTCTGGGCCTTTGAGCCCTGTTGTTAGGTTGCTGCACGCTCTTTGATGCTGTGGACGCTTGGGCAAGTTTGGCCCTGCATCTTCAGTATTATGTGCGGCTTTAAGGCATGGAAGGCAAGGCTACCCCTCACACATCCCTGCTGAACTACTTGCGGACTCATTGCTAACTTGGATCATTGAGCAAAGAAGGCACATTTAAAGAAGCATGCTCGAGCCATGAGTGCCCCAGAACTTCAAACCCCATAAACAGAGTCACGATGCGCAAGCCACTTGTTCTCTCACATTCCTGCAAAGAGCAGGAACAGTCCACCTTGTTGTCTTGAAATGCACACACAGCCCCTCCCCAAAACTGGCAGCTAAACCCCTTCCACTCCCCAAATTTACAGTTGCAGGCCCGTTTGCTTATGCGTGATGTTCCAGTGGAGCGTCTGCTACCACTTGGCCAGTCAGATGGTAAGCACTGCAGGAGGCACAGATGCTGCTTCTTCTGCTAGTGCAGCTCCACAGTGCCACGGCTGCAGCCTGAAGTTCCTCCCGGCCACCAGCTGGAGGCGCTGGGCATACAGCGCATGGCAGGGCGGGGAAAGGGCCACTCGTGAAGGGCAGGACTACGCTGCTGATTGGCCCTCCTGCAGGTGGGATGGGCCAGGACAGGCAATCCCTCCCACCCACCCGCAGTGGCAGGCACCATTTTGTTTCAGTCCGCATTCCACAGTGAGGAGACGCCATTTTGTGAAAGGACCCAACCCACCTGTTTTCGTACCGCTCCCTGATTGGCTTAGCCAGCTTTGTTTTTAAAACCCTGTCATCTTCTCATTCCTCCCTCTGATTGGCTGCCTGCTTCCAGACCGGGAAGGTCTCACATGTAGGAATATATACGTTTCTGTAGAGCTGTGCCGGGTGTTTGCCCACGTGCTGGCACCGGGGGCTGCTGGTGGCCTCTGAGAAGAAGCCGGTATTGGCCCCATGCATGCTGACACAGCCCGTTCTAGCGGCACTGCCGCAGCAGGGGAGGGCAGAGCGTGGCAGCCAAGAAGGCGGTGCCTTAGGAGAAAGGTTGCTTGGAAAGGACCGCCAAAAAGGGCAACATGCTGCTCAGCAGTGGGGAGTGAGGAGGAAGAAGTGTGAGAAACAGCTGTGCAAAGCCTAAGGTGAGAGTTGGAGAGGGAGCAAGGAAGGAGAGGAAGGGTTTGGAGGGGCAGGACGAGCAAGAGGTGGAGCAGGAGGAGGAACAGGAGGAGGAGCAGGAGGAGGAGGAAGAGCAGGGGGTGGTTCTGGCGCCAGAAACAAACTTTTAATTAAGCGCAGCCCATGGAAGAGAGCACGCCAGAGGAGGTCGATGTGTCCTGAGGGAAGCTGCAGCCCCCCGAGAGCACGCGCAACAGCCTGCACGGCACCGTGCATGGGCCAAGCAAGCCGTCCTCCACAGCCTGCTGCTCTGGCAGCTTTGGAGTCTCTTTTGAGCAAGTGTCCCATCGCAAGAGCCCCTGCAGAGTCTGGGCCTTTGAGCCCTGTTGTTAGGTTGCTGCACGCTCTTTGATGCTGTGGACGCTTGGGCAAGTTTGGCCCTGCATCTTCAGTATTATGTGCGGCTTTAAGGCATGGAAGGCAAGGCTACCCCTCACACATCCCTGCTGAACTACTTGCGGACTCATTGCTAACTTGGATCATTGAGCAAAGAAGGCACATTTAAAGAAGCATGCTCGAGCCATGAGTGCCCCAGAACTTCAAACCCCATAAAGAGATTCACGATGCGCAAGCCACTTGTTCTCTCACATTCTTGCAAAGAGCAGGAACAGTCCACCTTGTTGTCTTGAAATGCACACACAGCCCCTCCCCAAAACTGGCAGCTAAACCCCTTCCACTCCCCAAATTTACAGTTGCAGGCCCGTTTGCTTATGCGTGATGTTCCGGTGGAGCGTCTGCTACCACTTGGCCGGTCAGATGGTAAGCACTGCAGGAGGCACAGATGCTGCTTCTTCTGCTAGTGCAGCTCCACAGCGCCACGGCTGCAGCCTGAAGTTCTTCCCGGCCACCAGCTGGAGGCGCTGGGCATACAGCGCATGGCAGGGCGGGGAAAGGGCCACTCGTGAAGGGCAGGACTACGCTGCTGATTGGCCCTCCTGCAGGTGGGATGGGCCAGGACAGGCAATCCCTCCCACCCACCCGCAGTGGCAGTGGCAGGCACCATTTTGTTTCAGTCCGCATTCCACAGTGAGGAGACGCCATTTTGTGAAAGGACCCAACCCACCTGTTTTCGTACCGCTCCCTGATTGGCTTAGCCAGCTTTGTTTTTAAAACCCTGTCATCTTCTCATTCCTCCCTCTGATTGGCTGCCTGCTTCCAGACCGGGAAGGTCTCACATGTAGGAATATATACGTTTCTGTAGAGCTGTGCCGGGTGTTTGCCCACGTGCTGGCACCGGGGGCTGCTGGTGGCCTCTGAGAAGAAGCCGGTATTGGCCCCATGCATGCTGACACAGCCCGTTCTAGCGGCACTGCCGCAGCAGGGGAGGGCAGAGCGTGGCAGCCAAGAAGGCGGTGCCTTAGGAGAAAGGTTGCTTGGAAAGGACCGCCAAAAAGGGCAACATGCTGCTCAGCAGTGGGGAGTGAGGAGGAAGAAGTGTGAGAAACAGCTGTGCAAAGCCTAAGGTGAGAGTTGGAGAGGGAGCAAGGAAGGAGAGGAAGGGTTTGGAGGGGCAGGACGAGCAAGAGGTGGAGCAGGAGGAGGAACAGGAGGAGGAGCAGGAGGAGGAGGAAGAGCAGGGGGTGGTTCTGGCGCCAGAAACAAACTTTTAATTAAGCGCAGCCCATGGAAGAGAGCACGCCAGAGGAGGTCGATGTGTCCTGAGGGAAGCTGCAGCCCCCCGAGAGCACGCGCAACAGCCTGCACGGCACCGTGCATGGGCCAAGCAAGCCGTCCTCCACAGCCTGCTGCTCTGGCAGCTTTGGAGTCTCTTTTGAGCAAGTGTCCCATCGCAAGAGCCCCTGCAGAGTCTGGGCCTTTGAGCCCTGTTGTTAGGTTGCTGCACGCTCTTTGATGCTGTGGACGCTTGGGCAAGTTTGGCCCTGCATCTTCAGTATTATGTGCGGCTTTAAGGCATGGAAGGCAAGGCTACCCCTCACACATCCCTGCTGAACTACTTGCGGACTCATTGCTAACTTGGATCATTGAGCAAAGAAGGCACATTTAAAGAAGCATGCTCGAGCCATGAGTGCCCCAGAACTTCAAACCCCATAAAGAGATTCACGATGCGCAAGCCACTTGTTCTCTCACATTCTTGCAAAGAGCAGGAACAGTCCACCTTGTTGTCTTGAAATGCACACACAGCCCCTCCCCAAAACTGGCAGCTAAACCCCTTCCACTCCCCAGATTTACAGTTGCAGGCCCGTTTGCTTAAGCGTGATGTTCCTGTGGAGCGTCTGCTACCACTTGGCCGGTAAGATGGTGAGCACTGCAGTAGGCACAGATGCTGCTTCTTCTGCTAGTGCAGCTCCACAGCGCCACGGCTGCAGCCTGAAGTTCTTCCCGGCCACCAGCTGGAGGCGCTGGGCATACAGCGCATGGCAGGGCGGGGAAAGGGCCACTCGTGAAGGGCAGGACTACGCTGCTGATTGGCCCTCCTGCAGGTGGGATGGGCCAGGACAGGCAATCCCTCCCACCCACCCGCAGTGGCAGTGGCAGGCACCATTTTGTTTCAGTCCGCATTCCACAGTGAGGAGACGCCATTTCGTGAAAGGACCCAACCCACCTGTTTTCGTACCGCTCCCTGATTGGCTTAGCCAGCTTTGTTTTTAAAACCCTGTCATCTTCTCATTCCTCCCTCTGATTGGCTGCCTGCTTCCAGACCGGGAAGGTCTCACATGTAGGAATATATACGTTTCTGTAGAGCTGTGCCGGGTGTTTGCCCACGTGCTGGCACCGGGGGCTGCTGGTGGCCTCTGAGAAGAAGCCGGTATTGGCCCCATGCATGCTGACACAGCCCGTTCTAGCGGCACTGCCGCAGCAGGGGAGGGCAGAGCGTGGCAGCCAAGAAGGCGGTGCCTTAGGAGAAAGGTTGCTTGGAAAGGACCGCCAAAAAGGGCAACATGCTGCTCAGCAGTGGGGAGTGAGGAGGAAGAAGTGTGAGAAACAGCTGTGCAAAGCCTAAGGTGAGAGTTGGAGAGGGAGCAAGGAAGGAGAGGAAGGGTTTGGAGGGGCAGGACGAGCAAGAGGTGGAGCAGGAGGAGGAACAGGAGGAGGAGCAGGAGGAGGAGGAAGAGCAGGGGGTGGTTCTGGCGCCAGAAACAAACTTTTAATGCAGCGCAGCCCATGGAAGAGAGCACGCCAGAGCAGGTCGATGTGTCCTGAGGGAAGCTGCAGCCCCCCGAGAACACGCGCAACAGCCTGCACGGCACCGTGCATGGGCCAAGCAAGCCGTCCTCCACAGCCTGCTGCTCTGGCAGCTTTGGAGTCTCTTTTGAGCAAGTGTCCCATCGCAAGAGCCCCTGCAGAGTCTGGGCCTTTGAGCCCCGTTGTTAGGTTGCTGCACGCTCTTTGATGCTGTGGACGCTTGGGCAAGTTTGGCCCTGCATCTTCAGTATTATGTGCGGCTTTAAGGCATGGAAGGCAAGGCTACCCCTCACACATCCCTGCTGAACTACTTGCGGACTCATTGCTAACTTGGATCATTGAGCAAAGAAGGCACATTTAAAGAAGCATGCTCGAGCCATGAGTGCCCCAGAACTTCAAACCCCATAAACAGAGTCACGATGCGCAAGCCACTTGTTCTCTCACATTCCTGCAAAGAGCAGGAACAGTCCACCTTGTTGTCTTGAAATGCACACACAGCCCCTCCCCAAAACTGGCAGCTAAACCCCTTCCACTCCCCAAATTTACAGTTGCAGGCCCGTTTGCTTATGCGTGATGTTCCAGTGGAGCGTCTGCTACCACTTGGCCAGTCAGATGGTAAGCACTGCAGGAGGCACAGATGCTGCTTCTTCTGCTAGTGCAGCTCCACAGCGCCACGGCTGCAGCCTGAAGTTCCTCCCGGCCACCAGCTGGAGGCGCTGGGCATACAGCGCATGGCAGGGCGGGGAAAGGGCCACTCGTGAAGGGCAGGACTACGCTGCTGATTGGCCCTCCTGCAGGTGGGATGGGCCAGGACAGGCAATCCCTCCCACCCACCCGCAGTGGCAGGCACCATTTTGTTTCAGTCCGCATTCCACAGTGAGGAGCCGCCATTTTGTGAAAGGACCCAACCCACCTGTTTTCGTACCGCTCCCTGATTGGCTTAGCCAGCTTTGTTTTTAAAACCCTGTCATCTTCTCATTCCTCCCTCTGATTGGCTGCCTGCTTCCAGACCGGGAAGGTCTCACATGTAGGAATATATACGTTTCTGTAGAGCTGTGCCGGGTGTTTGCCCACGTGCTGGCACCAGGGGCTGCTGGTGGCCTCTGAGAAGAAGCCGGTATTGGCCCCATGCATGCTGACACAGCCCGTTCTAGCGGCACTGCCGCAGCAGGGGAGGGCAGAGCGTGGCAGCCAAGAAGGCGGTGCCTTAGGAGAAAGGTTGCTTGGAAAGGACCGCCAAAAAGGGCAACATGCTGCTCAGCAGTGGGGAGTGAGGAGGAAGAAGTGTGAGAAACAGCTGTGCAAAGCCTAAGGTGAGAGTTGGAGAGGGAGCAAGGAAGGAGAGGAAGGGTTTGGAGGGGCAGGACCAGCAAGAGGTGGAGCAGGAGGAGGAACAGGAGGAGGAGCAGGAGGAGGAGGAAGAGCAGGGGGTGGTTCTGGCGCCAGAAACAAACTTTTAATTAAGCGCAGCCCATGGAAGAGAGCACGCCAGAGCAGGTCGATGTGTCCTGAGGGAAGCTGCAGCCCCCCGAGAGCACGCGCAACAGCCTGCACGGCACCGTGCATGGGCCAAGCAAGCCGTCCTCCACAGCCTGCTGCTCTGGCAGCTTTGGAGTCTCTTTTGAGCAAGTGTCCCATCGCAAGAGCCCCTGCAGAGTCTGGGCCTTTGAGCCCTGTTGTTAGGTTGCTGCACGCTCTTTGATGCTGTGGACGCTTGGGCAAGTTTGGCCCTGCATCTTCAGTATTATGTGCGGCTTTAAGGCATGGAAGGCAAGGCTACCCCTCACACATCCCTGCTGAACTACTTGCGGACTCATTGCTAACTTGGATCATTGAGCAAAGAAGGCACATTTAAAGAAGCATGCTCGAGCCATGAGTGCCCCAGAACTTCAAACCCCATAAACAGAGTCACGATGCGCAAGCCACTTGTTCTCTCACATTCCTGCAAAGAGCAGGAACAGTCCACCTTGTTGTCTTGAAATGCACACACAGCCCCTCCCCAAAACTGGCAGCTAAACCCCTTCCACTCCCCAAATTTACAGTTGCAGGCCCGTTTGCTTATGCGTGATGTTCCAGTGGAGCGTCTGCTACCACTTGGCCAGTCAGATGGTAAGCACTGCAGGAGGCACAGATGCTGCTTCTTCTGCTAGTGCAGCTCCACAGTGCCACGGCTGCAGCCTGAAGTTCCTCCCGGCCACCAGCTGGAGGCGCTGGGCATACAGCGCATGGCAGGGCGGGGAAAGGGCCACTCGTGAAGGGCAGGACTACGCTGCTGATTGGCCCTCCTGCAGGTGGGATGGGCCAGGACAGGCAATCCCTCCCACCCACCCGCAGTGGCAGGCACCATTTTGTTTCAGTCCGCATTCCACAGTGAGGAGCCGCCATTTTGTGAAAGGACCCAACCCACCTGTTTTCGTACCGCTCCCTGATTGGCTTAGCCAGCTTTGTTTTTAAAACCCTGTCATCTTCTCATTCCTCCCTCTGATTGGCTGCCTGCTTCCAGACCGGGAAGGTCTCACATGTAGGAATATATACGTTTCTGTAGAGCTGTGCCGGGTGTTTGCCCACGTGCTGGCACCGGGGGCTGCTGGTGGCCTCTGAGAAGAAGCCGGTATTGGCCCCATGCATGCTGACACAGCCCGTTCTAGCGGCACTGCCGCAGCAGGGGAGGGCAGAGCGTGGCAGCCAAGAAGGCGGTGCCTTAGGAGAAAGGTTGCTTGGAAAGGACCGCCAAAAAGGGCAACATGCTGCTCAGCAGTGGGGAGTGAGGAGGAAGAAGTGTGAGAAACAGCTGTGCAAAGCCTAAGGTGAGAGTTGGAGAGGGAGCAAGGAAGGAGAGGAAGGGTTTGGAGGGGCAGGACGAGCAAGAGGTGGAGCAGGAGGAGGAACAGGAGGAGGAGCAGGAGGAGGAGGAAGAGCAGGGGGTGGTTCTGGCGCCAGAAACAAACTTTTAATTAAGCGCAGCCCATGGAAGAGAGCACGCCAGAGCAGGTCGATGTGTCCTGAGGGAAGCTGCAGCCCCCCGAGAGCACGCGCAACAGCCTGCACGGCACCGTGCATGGGCCAAGCAAGCCGTCCTCCACAGCCTGCTGCTCTGGCAGCTTTGGAGTCTCTTTTGAGCAAGTGTCCCATCGCAAGAGCCCCTGCAGAGTCTGGGCCTTTGAGCCCTGTTGTTAGGTTGCTGCACGCTCTTTGATGCTGTGGACGCTTGGGCAAGTTTGGCCCTGCATCTTCAGTATTATGTGCGGCTTTAAGGCATGGAAGGCAAGGCTACCCCTCACACATCCCTGCTGAACTACTTGCGGACTCATTGCTAACTTGGATCATTGAGCAAAGAAGGCACATTTAAAGAAGCATGCTCGAGCCATGAGTGCCCCAGAACTTCAAACCCCATAAACAGAGTCACGATGCGCAAGCCACTTGTTCTCTCACATTCCTGCAAAGAGCAGGAACAGTCCACCTTGTTGTCTTGAAATGCACACACAGCCCCTCCCCAAAACTGGCAGCTAAACCCCTTCCACTCCCCAAATTTACAGTTGCAGGCCCGTTTGCTTATGCGTGATGTTCCAGTGGAGCGTCTGCTACCACTTGGCCAGTCAGATGGTAAGCACTGCAGGAGGCACAGATGCTGCTTCTTCTGCTAGTGCAGCTCCACAGTGCCACGGCTGCAGCCTGAAGTTCCTCCCGGCCACCAGCTGGAGGCGCTGGGCATACAGCGCATGGCAGGGCGGGGAAAGGGCCACTCGTGAAGGGCAGGACTACGCTGCTGATTGGCCCTCCTGCAGGTGGGATGGGCCAGGACAGGCAATCCCTCCCACCCACCCGCAGTGGCAGGCACCATTTTGTTTCAGTCCGCATTCCACAGTGAGGAGCCGCCATTTTGTGAAAGGACCCAACCCACCTGTTTTCGTACCGCTCCCTGATTGGCTTAGCCAGCTTTGTTTTTAAAACCCTGTCATCTTCTCATTCCTCCCTCTGATTGGCTGCCTGCTTCCAGACCGGGAAGGTCTCACATGTAGGAATATATACGTTTCTGTAGAGCTGTGCCGGGTGTTTGCCCACGTGCTGGCACCGGGGGCTGCTGGTGGCCTCTGAGAAGAAGCCGGTATTGGCCCCATGCATGCTGACACAGCCCGTTCTAGCGGCACTGCCGCAGCAGGGGAGGGCAGAGCGTGGCAGCCAAGAAGGCGGTGCCTTAGGAGAAAGGTTGCTTGGAAAGGACCGCCAAAAAGGGCAACATGCTGCTCAGCAGTGGGGAGTGAGGAGGAAGAAGTGTGAGAAACAGCTGTGCAAAGCCTAAGGTGAGAGTTGGAGAGGGAGCAAGGAAGGAGAGGAAGGGTTTGGAGGGGCAGGACGAGCAAGAGGTGGAGCAGGAGGAGGAACAGGAGGAGGAGCAGGAGGAGGAGGAAGAGCAGGGGGTGGTTCTGGCGCCAGAAACAAACTTTTAATTAAGCGCAGCCCATGGAAGAGAGCACGCCAGAGCAGGTCGATGTGTCCTGAGGGAAGCTGCAGCCCCCCGAGAGCACGCGCAACAGCCTGCACGGCACCGTGCATGGGCCAAGCAAGCCGTCCTCCACAGCCTGCTGCTCTGGCAGCTTTGGAGTCTCTTTTGAGCAAGTGTCCCATCGCAAGAGCCCCTGCAGAGTCTGGGCCTTTGAGCCCTGTTGTTAGGTTGCTGCACGCTCTTTGATGCTGTGGACGCTTGGGCAAGTTTGGCCCTGCATCTTCAGTATTATGTGCGGCTTTAAGGCATGGAAGGCAAGGCTACCCCTCACACATCCCTGCTGAACTACTTGGGGACTTGTACCTGAATGAGAATCGTTGAATCCTTAAGGTTGGAAAAGATCTCCAGGATCTTCTAGTCCAAACGTCCCCTTACCAACAATATTAGTCACTGAACTGTGTCCCTAAGCTCCGCAACGAACCTTATGAACCTTTGCTTAAACACCCCCAGGGACAGTGACTCCATCACTTCTCTGGGCAACCCATTCCAATGCCTAACCACTCTTTCTGAGAAGAAGCTTCTCCTAATTTCCAAACTGAACCTCCCTATGCAAAACTTGAGGCCATGCCCTCTTGTCCTGTGTCTAGTCATTTGTGAGAAGAGGCCGACCCCCAGTTCACCACAAGTTCCTTTCAGGTAGTTGTAGAGAGCAATAAGGGCTCCCCTGAGCCTCCTCTTCTCCAGACTAAACAACCCCATTTTCCTCAGCCACTCCTCATAAGACTTGTGTTCCAGACCCTTCACCAACTTGGTAGTCTTTCTCTGGATATGCTCCTGGGCCTCAATGTCTTTCTCGTACTGAGGGGCCCCAAACTGAATGCAGTACTCGAGGTGCAGCCTCACCAGAACTGAGTACAGGGGGATGATTACCTCCCTGGTCCTTCTGGCTACACTATTCCTAATACAAGCCAGGATGCCGTTGGCCTTCTTGGCCACCTAGACACACTGCTGGCTCATGTTCAGGATAGCATTGACAAACACCCCCAAAGTCTTTTCCTCTGCACAGCTTTCCAGCCACTCTGCCCCAAGCCTGCAGCATTGCATGGGGTGTTGTGACCAAAGCACAGGATCTGGCATTTAGCCATGTTGAACCTCATCCCATTGGCCTCTGCCCATCGGTCCAACCTGTCCAGGTCCCTCTGCAGGGCCTTCATACCCTCCAGCAGATCGACACTTACCCCCAACTTGGTGGCGTCTGCAAACTTACTAAGAGTGCACTCAATTCCCTCATCTAAATCCTCAATAAAGATGTTAAAGAGGATGGGCCCCAACACCGACCCCTAGGGAGCACCACTGGTGACCGGTCACCAGCTGGACTTAACTCCATTCACCACCTCACCCTGGGTCCAGCCTGCTGGACGATTTTTAACCCAGCCAAGAGTGTACCTGTCCAAGCCATGGGCTGCCAGCTTCTCCAGGAGAATAATGTGGTAGACCGTGTCAAGGGCTTTGCTGACATCTAGGTAGGCTACAGCAACAGCCTTTCCCTCATCTGCCAAGTGGGTTACTGGTCGTAGAAGGAGATGAGGTTGGTCGGGCAGGTCTTGCCTTTCATGAACCCATGCTGGCTGGGCCTGATCCCCTGGTAGTCTTGCACATCCTGGGTGATTGCTCTCATGATGATATGTTCCCTTACATTTTCCAGCACCGAGGTCAAGCTGACAGGCCTGTAGTTCCCTGGATCCTCCTTACGGTCCTTCTCATAGATGGGCGTCATGTTAGAAAGTCTCCATTCAACTGGCACCTCTCTGGTTGACCAGGACCACTGAGAGATGATGGAAAGCAGCTTAACATTCACGTCTGCCAGCTCCCTCAGCACCCTCGGGTGGATCCCATCTGACCCCATGAACTTGTGACAGTCCAGGTGGAGTAGCAGGTCTCTTACTCTTTCCACCTGAATCGTGGGAGGTTTCTTCTGCTCCCTATCCCAGATTTCCAGGTCAGGAAGCTGAGTACCCTGAGGATAACTGGTCTGACTATTCAAGGCAGATGTAAAGAAGGCATTGAGAATCTCAGCCTCTTCCTTATCCCCAGTAGTCATGTTCCCCACCACATCCAGTAAAGGATGGAGGTTCTCCGTCGCCCTCCTCTTCCTGTTAATATGTTTGTAAAAACATTTTTTTTGTTGTCTTTTACCACAATGGCCAGGCTGAGCTCAGGCTGGCTTTAGCCTTTCTGATTGTTTTCCTGCATATGCTAGCAACTTCCTTGTAGTCTCCCCGAGTTGCCTGACCCTTCTTCCACTGGACATAAACTCTCTTTTTCTCCATGAGACTCAGCAAAAGTTCCCTGTTCAGCCAGGCCACTCTTCTCTACTGCCAGCTCATCTTATGGCACGCGAGGACAGTCTGCTCCTACACCTTTAAGACATCCTTCCTGAGAAGCGTCCAGCCTTACTGAACCCCTCTGTCCTGCAGGACTGACTCCCAAGTGACCCTGCCTAGCAGTGTCCTGAACAGTTCAAAGCCTGCCCTCAAAAAAGTCCAAGGTAGCAATTTTAATGACCCCCCTCCTGACTTCACCGAGAATAGAGAACTCTACCATTTCATGGTCACACTGCACAGCACAGCACATCTGCCACCTGTCCTTCTCTGTTCATGAACAGTAAGTCTAGAGGGGACCACCCTCCACCCCCTTCGGTAGGTTCAATAGCTAGCTGTGTCGATAAGCTATCTTCCACACACTGCAGAAACCTTCCAGACTGGCTGTACTGTTCCTCTCGGCTGTACTGTATTTCAAGCCTATGTCCAGGAAGTAGAAGTCCGCCAGTGGAATAGTTGCTGGTGAATGCAGGACTTCTGCCAGCTGCTTGTAGAATGGCACGTGTCCCTTCATCCTGCATTGGCAGAATATAACAGAGCAAGACCAGGATGTCTAACTTTTTGGAATACCCCCTGATTCTTACCCACAGGGAATCAAACTTCTCATCCCCACTGGCTAGCTCTGTAATGTTGAAACACTCTCTAAGATACAGAATCATGCCAACAGCCCTCCTCGTTGCCTATTTGTTCTCAAGAGCTTATAGCCATTAAATTCAGCACTAGACTTGTCAGGGAGGTCCCACCGTCTTTCAGTGATGACTCAGCACTCAGAAAAGACAGCCCATAGACATAAGTTCCATGAGCGATCAGTACTACAGCAGTTTAGGAGGGCAAAAACAAAAGTGCAAAATGCTGCATTTAGTGAAAGCTGCAATTTTGTGAAAGGACCCAAAACACCTGTTTTTTAAAACTCTCTGATTGGCTTAGCGACCTTTGTTTTTACAACCCTGATGTGTCCTCAGAGAAGCTGCAGCCCAAAGAGAGCACACAAAAGAGCCTGCAGGGCACCGTGCATGGGCAACGCAAGGCTACCCCTCATGCATCCCTGCTGACATACGTGCGGAGCGCTAGCTGACGTTTATCAATAAGAAAAGAATGCTGACACAGCCCGTTCTAGCGGCACTGCCGCAGCAGGGGAGGGCAGAGCGTGGCAGCCAAGAAGGCGGTGCCTTAGGAGAAAGGTTGCTTGGAAAGGACCGCCAAAAAGGGCAACATGCTGCTCAGCAGTGGGGAGTGAGGAGGAAGAAGTGTGAGAAACAGCTGTGCAAAGCCTAAGGTGAGAGTTGGAGAGGGAGCAAGGAAGGAGAGGAAGGGTTTGGAGGGGCAGGACGAGCAAGAGGTGGAGCAGGAGGAGGAACAGGAGGAGGAGCAGGAGGAGGAGGAAGAGCAGGGGGTGGTTCTGGCGCCAGAAACAAACTTTTAATGCAGCGCAGCCCATGGGAAGAGAGCACGCCAGAGGAGGTCGATGTGTCCTGAGGGAAGCTGCAGCCCCCCGAGAGCACGCGCAACAGCCTGCACGGCACCGTGCATGGGCCAAGCAAGCCGTCCTCCACAGCCTGCTGCTCTGGCAGCTTTGGAGTCTCTTTTTCGCAAGTGTCCCATCGCAAGAGCCCCTGCAGAGTCTGGGCCTTTGAGCCCTGTTGTTAGGTTGCTGCACGCTCTTTGATGCTGTGGACGCTTGGGCAAGTTTGGCCCTGCATCTTCAGTATTATGTGCGGCTTTAAGGCATGGAAGGCAAGGCTACCCCTCACACATCCCTGCTGAACTACTTGCGGACTCATTGCTAACTTGGATCATTGAGCAAAGAAGGCACATTTAAAGAAGCATGCTCGAGCCATGAGTGCCCCAGAACTTCAAACCCCATAAAGAGATTCACGATGCGCAAGCCACTTGTTCTCTCACATTCTTGCAAAGAGCAGGAACAGTCCACCTTGTTGTCTTGAAATGCACACACAGCCCCTCCCCAAAACTGGCAGCTAAACCCCTTCCACTCCCCAAATTTACAGTTGCAGGCCCGTTTGCTTATGCGTGATGTTCCGGTGGAGCAGTCTGCTACCACTTGGCCGGTCAGATGGTAAGCACTGCAGGAGGCACAGATGCTGCTTCTTCTGCTAGTGCAGCTCCACAGCGCCACGGCTGCAGCCTGAAGTTCTTCCCGGCCACCAGCTGGAGGCGCTGGGCATACAGCACATGGCAGGGCGGGGAAAGGGCCACTCGTGAAGGGCAGGACTACGCTGCTGATTGGCCCTCCTGCAGGTGGGATGGGCCAGGACAGGCAATCCCTCCCACCCACCCGCAGTGGCAGTGGCAGGCACCATTTTGTTTCAGTCCGCATTCCACAGTGAGGAGCCGCCATTTTGTGAAAGGACCCAACCCACCTGTTTTCGTACCGCTCCCTGATTGGCTTAGCCAGCTTTGTTTTTAAAACCCTGTCATCTTCTCATTCCTCCCTCTGATTGGCTGCCTGCTTCCAGACCGGGAAGGTCTCACATGTAGGAATATATACGTTTCTGTAGAGCTGTGCCGGGTGTTTGCCCACGTGCTGGCACCGGGGGCTGCTGGTGGCCTCTGAGAAGAAGCCGGTATTGGCCCCATGCATGCTGACACAGCCCGTTCTAGCGGCACTGCCGCAGCAGGGGAGGGCAGAGCGTGGCAGCCAAGAAGGCAGGTGCCTTAGGAGAAAGGTTGCTTGGAAAGGACCGCCAAAAAGGGCAACATGCTGCTCAGCAGTGGGGAGTGAGGAGGAAGAAGTGTGAGAAACAGCTGTGCAAAGCCTAAGGTGAGAGTTGGAGAGGGAGCAAGGAAGGAGAGGAAGGGTTTGGAGGGGCAGGACGAGCAAGAGGTGGAGCAGGAGGAGGAACAGGAGGAGGAGCAGGAGGAGGAGGAAGAGCAGGGGGTGGTTCTGGCGCCAGAAACAAACTTTTAATGCAGCGCAGCCCATGGAAGAGAGCACGCCAGAGGCAGGTCGATGTGTCCTGAGGGAAGCTGCAGCCCCCCGAGAGCACGCGCAACAGCCTGCATGGCACCGTGCATGGGCCAAGCAAGCCGTCCTCCACAGCCTGCTGCTCTGGCAGCTTTGGAGTCTCTTTTGAGCAAGTGTCCCATCGCAAGAGCCCCTGCAGAGTCTGGGCCTTTGAGCCCTGTTGTTAGGTTGCTGCACGCTCTTTGATGCTGTGGACGCTTGGGCAAGTTTGGCCCTGCATCTTCAGTATTATGTGTGGCTTTAAGCCATTGAAGGCAAGGCTCACCCCTCACACATCCCTGCTGAACTACTTGGGGACTTGTACCTGAGTGAGAATCGTTGAATCCTTAAGGTTGGAAAAGATCTCCAGGATCTTCTAGTCCAAACGTCCCCTTACCACCAATATTAGTCACTGAACTGTGTCCCTAAGCTCCGCAACGAACCTTATGAACCTTTGCTTAAACACCCCCAGGGACAGTGACTCCACCACTTCTCTGGGCAACCCATTCCAATGCCTAACCACTCTTTCTGAGAAGAAGCTTCTCCTAATTTCCAAACTGAACCTCCCTATGCAAAACTTGAGGCCATGCCCTCTTGTCCTGTGTCTAGTCATTTGTGAGAAGAGGCCGACCCCCAGTTCACCACAAGTTCCTTTCAGGTAGTTGTAGAGAGCAATAAGGGCTCCCCTGAGCCTCCTCTTCTCCAGACTAAACAACCCCATTTTCCTCAGCCACTCCTCATAAGACTTGTGTTCCAGACCCTTCACCAACTTGGTAGTCTTTCTCTGGATATGCTCCTGGGCCTCTATGTCTTTCTCGTACTGAGGGGCCCCAAACTGAATGCAGTACTCGAGGTGCGGCCTCACCAGAACTGAGTACAGGGGGATGATTACCTCCCTGGTCCTTCTGGCTACACTATTCCTAATACAAGCCAGGATGCCGTTGGCCTTCTTGGCCACCTAGACACACTGCTGGCTCATGTTCAGGATAGCATTGACAAACACCCCCACAGTCTTTTCCTCTGCACAGCTTTCCAGCCACTCTGCCCCAAGCCTGCAGCATTGCATGGGGTGTTGTGACCAAAGCACAGGATCTGGCATTTAGCCATGTTGAACCTCATCCCATTGGCCTCTGCCCATCGATCCAACCTGTCCAGGTCCCTCTGCAGGGCCTTCATACCCTCCAGCAGATCGACACTTACCCCCAACTTGGTGGCGTCTGCAAACTTACTAAGAGTGCACTCAATTCCCTCATCTAAATCCTCAATAAAGATGTTAAAGAGGATGGGCCCCAACACCGACCCCTAGGGAGCACCACTGGTGACCGGTCACCAGCTGGACTTAACTCCATTCACCACCTCACCCTGGGTCCGGCCTGCTGGACGATTTTTAACCCAGCCAAGAGTGTACCTGTCCAAGCCATGGGCTGCCAGCTTCTCCAGGAGAATAATGTGGTAGACCGTGTCAAGGGCTTTGCTGACATCTAGGCAGGCTACAGCAACAGCCTTTCCCTCATCTGCCAAGTGGGTTACTGGTCGTAGAAGGAGATGAGGTTGGTCGGGCAGGTCTTGCCTTTCATGAACCCATGCTGGCTGGGCCTGATCCCCTGGTAGTCTTGCACATCCTGGGTGATTGCTCTCATGATGATATGTTCCCTAACATTTTCCAGCACCGAGGTCAAGCTGACAGGCCTGTAGTTCCCTGGATCCTCCTTACGGTCCTTCTCATAGATGGGCATCATGTTAGAAAGTCTCCATTCAACTGGCACCTCTCTGGTTGACCATGACCACTGAGAGATGATGGAAAGCAGCTTAACATTCACGTCTGCCAGCTCCCTCAGCACCCTCGGGTGGATCCCATCTGACCCCATGAACTTGTGACAGTCCAGGTGGAGTAGCAGGTCTCTTACTCTTTCCACCTGAATCGTGGGAGGTTTCTTCTGCTCCCTATCCCAGATTTCCAGGTCAGGAAGCTGAGTACCCTGAGGATAACTGGTCTGACTATTCAAGGCAGATGTAAAGAAGGCATTGAGAACCTCAGCCTCTTCCTTATCCCCAGTAGTCATGTTCCCCACCACATCCAGTAAAGGATGGAGGTTCTCCTTCGCCCTCCTCTTCCTGTTAATATGTTTGTAAAAACATTTTTTTGTTGTCTTTTACCACAATGGCCAGGCTGAGCTCAGGCTGGCTTTAGCCTTTCTGATTGTTTTCCTGCATATGCTAGCAACTTCCTTGTAGTCTCCCCGAGTTGCCTGACCCTTCTTCCACTGGACATAAACTCTCTTTTTCTCCATGAGACTCAGCAAAAGTTCCCTGTTCAGCCAGGCCACTCTTCTCTACTGCCAGCTCATCTTATGGCACGCGAGGACAGTCTGCTCCTACACCTTTAAGACATCCTTCCTGAGAAGCGTCCAGCCTTACTGAACCCCTCTGTCCTGCAGGACTGACTCCCAAGTGACCCTGCCTAGCAGTGTCCTGAACAGTTCAAAGCCTGCCCTCAAAAAAGTCCAAGGTAGCAGTTTTAATGACCCCCCTCCTGACTTCACCGAGAATAGAGAACTCTACCATTTCATGATCACACTGCACAGCACAGCACATCTGCCACCTGTCCTTCTCTGTTCATGAACAGTAAGTCTACAGGGGACCACCCTCCACCCTCTTCGGTAGGTTCAATAGCTAGCTGTGTCGATAAGCTATCTTCCACACACTGCAGAAACCTTCCAGACTGGCTGTGCTGTTCCTCTCGGCTGTACTGTATTTCAAGCCTATGTCCAGGAAGTAGAAGTCCGCCAGTGGAATAGTTGCTGGTGAATGCAGGACTTCTGCCAGCTGCTTGTAGAATGGCACGTGTCCCTTCATCCTGCATTGGCAGAATATAACAGAGCAAGACCAGGATGTCTAACTTTTTGGAATACCCCCTGATTCTTACCCACAGGGAATCAAACTTCTCATCCCCACTGGCTAGCTCTGTAATGTTGAAACACTCTCTAAGATACAGAATCATGCCAACAGCCCTCCTCGTTGCCTATTTGTTCTCAAGAGCTTATAGCCATTAAATTCAGCACTAGACTTGTCAGGGAGGTCCCACCGTCTTTCAGTGATGACTTAATGCACTCAGAAAAGACAGCCCATAGACATAAGTTCCATGAGCGATCAGTACTACAGCAGTTTAGGAGGGCAAAAACAAAAGTGCAAAATGCTGCATTTAGTGAAAGCTGCAATTTTGTGAAAGGACCCAAAACACCTGTTTTTTAAAACTCTCTGATTGGCTTAGCGACCTTTGTTTTTACAACCCTGATGTGTCCTCAGAGAAGCTGCAGCCCAAAGAGAGCACACAAAAGAGCCTGCAGGGCACCGTGCATGGGCAACGCAAGGCTACCCCTCATGCATCCCTGCTGACATACGTGCGGAGCGTTAGCTGACGTTTATCACTAAGAAAAGAATGCTGACACAGCCCGTTCTAGCGGCACTGCCGCAGTAGGGGAGGGCAGAGCGTGGCAGCCAAGAAGGCGGTGCCTTAGGAGAAAGGTTGCTTGGAAAGGACCGCCAAAAAGGGCAACATGCTGCTCAGCAGTGGGGAGTGAGGAGGAAGAAGTGTGAGAAACAGCTGTGCAAAGCCTAAGGTGAGAGTTGGAGCGGGAGTAAGGAAGGAGAGGAAGGGTTTGGAGGGGCAGGACGAGCAAGAGGTGGAGCAGGAGGAGGAACAGGAGGAGGAGCAGGAGGAGGAGGAAGAGCAGGGGGTGGTTCTGGCGCCAGAAACAAACTTTTAATGCAGCGCAGCCCATGGAAGAGAGCATTCCAGAGCAGGTCGATGTGTCCTGAGGGAAGCTTCAGCCGCCCGAGAGCACGCGCAACAGCCTGCACGGCACCGTGCATGGGCCAAGCAAGCCGTCCTCCACAGCCTGCTGCTCTGGCAGCTTTGGAGTCTCTTTTTAGCAAGTGTCCCATCGCAAGAGCCCCTGCAGAGTCTGGGCCTTTGAGCCCTGTTGTTAGGTTGCTGCACGCTCATTGATGCTGTGGACGCTTGGGCAAGTTTGGCCCTGCATCTTCAGTATTATGTGCGGCTTTAAGGCATGGAAGGCAAGGCTACCCCTCACACATCCCTGCTGAACTACTTGCGGACTCATTGCTAACTTGGATCATTGAGCAAAGAAGGCACATTTAAAGAAGCATGCTCGAGCCATGAGTGCCCCAGAACTTCAAACCCCATAAACAGAGTCACGATGCGCAAGCCACTTGTTCTCTCACATTCCTGCAAAGAGCAGGAACAGTCCACCTTGTTATCTTGATTGTTGTCTTGAAATGCACACACAGCCCCTCCCCAAAACTGGCAGCTAAACCCCTTCCACTCCCCAAATTTACAGTTGCAGGCCCGTTTGCTTAAGCGTGATGTTCCTGTGGAGCGTCTGCTACCACTTGGCCGGTCAGATGGTGAGCACTGCAGGAGGCACAGATGCTGCTTCTTCTGCTAGTGCAGCTCCACAGCGCCACGGCTGCAGCCTGAAGTTCTTCCCGGCCACCAGCTGGAGGCGCTGGGCATACAGCGCATGGCAGGGCGGGGAAAGGGCCACTCGTGAAGGGCAGGACTACGCTGCTGATTGGCCCTCCTGCAGGTGGGATGGGCCAGGACAGGCAATCCCTCCCACCCACCCGCAGTGGCAGTGGCGGGCACCATTTTGTTTCAGTCCGCATTCAACAGTGAGGAGCCGCCATTTTGTGAAAGGACCCAACCCACCTGTTTTTGTACCGCTCCCTGATTGGCTTAGCCAGCTTTGTTTTTAAAACCCTGTCATCTTCTCATTCCTCCCTCTGATTGGCTGCCTGCTTCCAGACCGGGAAGGTCTCACATGTAGGAATATATACGTTTCTGTAGAGCTGTGCCGGGTGTATGCTCAGGTGCTGGCACCAGGGGGCTGCTGGTGGCCTCTGAGAAGAAGCCGGTATTGGCCCCATGCATGCTGACACAGCCCGTTCTAGCGGCACTGCCGCAGCAGGGGAGGGCAGAGCCTGGCAGCCAAGAAGGCGGTGCCTTAGGAGAGAGGTTGCTTGGAAAGGACCGCCAAAAAGGGCAACATGCTGCTCAGCAGTGGGGAGTGAGGAGGAAGAAGTGTGAGAAACAGCTGTGCAAAGCCTAAGGTGAGAGTTGGAGCGGGAGTAAGGAAGGAGAGGAAGGGTTTGGAGGGGCAGGACGAGCAAGAGGTGGAGCAGGAGGAGGAACAGGAGGAGGAGCAGGAGGAGGAGGAAGAGCAGGGGGTGGTTCTGGCGCCAGAAACAAACTTTTAATGCAGCGCAGCCCATGGAAGAGAGCACGCCAGAGCAGGTCGATGTGTCCTGAGGGAAGCTGCAGCCCCCCGAGAGCACGCGCAACAGCCTGCACGGCACCGTGCATGGGCCAAGCAAGCCGTCCTCCACAGCCTGCTGCTCTGGCAGCTTTGGAGTCTCTTTTGAGCAAGTGTCCCATCGCAAGAGCCCCTGCAGAGTCTGGGCCTTTGAGCCCCGTTGTTAGGTTGCTGCACGCTCTTTGATGCTGTGGACGCTTGGGCAAGTTTGGCCCTGCATCTTCAGTATTATGTGCGGCTTTAAGGCATGGAAGGCAAGGCTACCCCTCACACATCCCTGCTGAACTACTTGCGGACTCATTGCTAACTTGGATCATTGAGCAAAGAAGGCACATTTAAAGAAGCATGCTCGAGCCATGAGTGCCCCAGAACTTCAAACCCCATAAACAGAGTCACGATGCGCAAGCCACTTGTTCTCTCACATTCCTGCAAAGAGCAGGAACAGTCCACCTTGTTGTCTTGATTGTTGTCTTGAAATGCACACACAGCCCCTCCCCAAAACTGGCAGCTAAACCCCTTCCACTCCCCAGATTTACAGTTGCAGGCCCGTTTGCTTATGCGTGATGTTCCTGTGGAGCGTCTGCTACCACTTGGCCGGTAAGATGGTGAGCACTGCAGTAGGCACAGATGCTGCTTCTTCTGCTAGTGCAGCTCCACAGCGCCACGGCTGCAGCCTGAAGTTCTTCCCGGCCACCAGCTGGAGGCGCTGGGCATACAGCGCATGGCAGGGCGGGGAAAGGGCCACTCGTGAAGGGCAGGACTACGCTGCTGATTGGCCCTCCTGCAGGTGGGATGGGCCAGGACAGGCAATGCCTCCCACTCACCCACAGTGGCGGGCACCATTTTGTTTCAGTCCGCATTCCACAGTGAGGAGCCGCCATTTTGTGAAAGGACCCAACCCACCTGTTTTTGTACCGCTCTCTGATTGGCTTAGTGGCATTTCTTATTAAAACCCTGTCGTCTTCTCAGGCCTCCCTCTGACTGCGTGCCTGCTTCCAGACTGGGAAGTGCTCAGGTGTAGCTATATATACGTTTCTATAGACCCGTACCGGGTGTATGCTCAGGTGCTGGCAGGTGCTGGCACCGGGGCTGCCGGTGGCCTCTGAGTAAACACCACGATCGGCCCAATGCTGACACTGCCGGTACCAGCGGAACTGCCGCAATGTATGGCAGCGCCTAGCAGCCAAGTAGGCGGGGCCTCGGGAGAAAGGTTGTCATGAAAGGGCACTCCAAAAGGCAAAATGCTGCTCAGCAGTGGGTGCTGAGGAGGAAAAAGTGTGAGAAACAGCTGTGCAAACGCTAAGGTGAGAGTCGGAGCGGGAGTAAGGAAGGGGATGAGGGGTTTGGAGGGTCAGGAGGCACAAGACGAGGAGAAGGAGGTGCAGGAGGAGCAGGAGGAGGAGCAGGAGGAGGAGCAGGAGGAGGAGAAAGAGCAGGACGTCTTCCAGCCACCAGAAACCATTTCTTAATGCAGCGCAGCCCGTGCGAGAGAACACGCCGGAGGAGGTCAGTGTGTCCGGAGGGAAGATGCATCTCGCAGAGAGCAAGCGCAAGAGCCTACAGGGCCCCGTGCATGGGCAAAGCAAGCCGTCCTCCACTGCCTTCTGCTCTAGCAGCTTTGCAGTCTCGTTTTAGAACATGTCCCACCAGAAGAGCCCCTGCAGAGTCTGGGCCTTTGAGCCCTGTTGTTACGTTGCTGTACCCTCTTTGAGGCTGTGGAAACTCAGGCAACTTTGGCCCTGCATCTTCAGTACTATGTGTGGCTTTAAGCCATGGAAGGCAAGGCTACCCCTCACACATCCCTGCTGAACTACTTGCGGACTCATTGCTAACTTGGATCATTGAGCAAAGAAGGCACATTTAAAGAAGCATGCTCGAGCCATGAGTGCCCCAGAACTTCAAACCCCATAAACAGAGTCACGATGCGCAAGCCACTTGTTCTCTCACATTCCTGCAAAGAGCAGGAACAGTCCACCTTGTTGTCTTGAAATGCACACACAGCCCCTCCCCAAAACTGGCAGCTAAACCCCTTCCACTCCCCAAATTTACAGTTGCAGGCCCGTTTGCTTATGCGTGATGTTCCAGTGGAGCGTCTGCTACCACTTGGCCAGTCAGATGGTAAGCACTGCAGGAGGCACAGATGCTGCTTCTTCTGCTAGTGCAGCTCCACAGCGCCACGGCTGCAGCCTGAAGTTCCTCCCGGCCACCAGCTGGAGGCGCTGGGCATACAGCGCATGGCAGGGCGGGGAAAGGGCCACTCGTGAAGGGCACGACTACGCTGCTGAGTGGCTCTCCCGGAGGTGGGATGGGCCAGGACAGGCAAGCCCTCCCTCCCACCCACAGCGGCGGGCACCATTTTGTTTCAGTCCGCATTCCACAGTGAGGAGCCGCCATTTTGTGAAAGGACCCAACCCACCTGTTTTTGTACCGCTCTCTGATTGGCTTAGTGGCATTTCTTATTAAAACCCTGTCGTCTTCTCAGGCCTCCCTCTGACTGCGTGCCTGCTTCCAGACTGGGAAGTGCTCAGGTGTAGCTATATATACGTTTCTATAGACCCGTACCGGGTGTAATGCTCAGGTGCTGGCAGGTGCTGGCACCGGGGCTGCCGGTGGCCTCTGAGTAAACACCACGATCGGCCCAATGCTGACACTGCCGGTACCAGCGGCACTGCCGCAATGTATGGCAGCGCCTAGTAGCCAAGTAGGCGGGGCCTCGGGAGAAAGGTTGTCATGAAAGGGCACTCCAAAGGGCCAAAATGCTGCTCAGCAGTGGGTGCTGAGGAGGAAAAAGTGTGAGAAACAGCTGTGCAAACGCTAAGGTGAGAGTCGGAGCGGGAGTAAGGAAGGGGATGAGGGGTTTGGAGGGTCAGGAGGCACAAGACGAGGAGAAGGAGGTGCAGGAGGAGCAGGAGGAGGAGCAGGAGGAGGAGCAGGAGGAGGAGCAGGAGGAGGAGAAAGAGCAGGACGGTCTTCCAGCCACCAGAAACCATTTCTTAATGCAGCGCAGCCCGTGCGAGAGAACCACGCCGGAGGAGGTGCAGTGTGTCCGGAGGGAAGATGCATCTCGCAGAGAGCAAGCGCAAGAGCCTACAGGGCCCCGTGCATGGGCAAAGCAAGCCGTCCTCCACTGCCTTCTGCTCTAGCAGCTTTGCAGTCCTCGTTTTAGAACTATGTCCCACCAGAAGAGCCCCTGCAGAGTCTGGGCCTTTGAGCCCTGTTGTTACGTTGCTGTACCCTCTTTGAGGCTGTGGAAACTCAGGCAACTTTGGCCCTGCATCTTCAGTACTATGTGTGGCTTTAAGCCATGAAAGGCAAGGTTAGCCCCTCACGCATCCCGGCTGAAAATACCTGCAGCAGACTTGTAGCTGACTTGAACACTGAGAAAAAAAAGGCACCTTGACAGAAGCACGCACGAGACATCAGTGCCACAGCACTTCAAACCCCATAGGCACAGTCACGATGTGCAGGCCATTCGTCTTCTCACATCCCCTGCAAAGAGCAGGAACAGTCCAACTTGCTTATAGTGACATGCGCCAACACGCCCTCCACCAAAGCTGAACAGCTAAACCCTTTCCACTCTCCGAATTCACAGTCGCAGGCCCACTTGGCTATGTGTGATATGCTGTGGAACACCTGCTACCAAGCGGCCGGTCAGATCATGAACACTGCAGCAGGCTGCAGCTGCTGCTTCTGCTGCTAGTGCAGCTCCTACAGAGCCGTGTCTGCAGCCTGCAGCTCTTCCAAGCCACCAGCTGGAGGCGCGGGGCATACACCGCATGGCAGGGCAGGGAAAGGGCCATTTGTGAAGGGCACGACTACGCTGCTGATTGGCCCTCCTGCAGGTGGGATGGGCCAGGACAGGCAATCCCTCCCACCCACCCGCAGTGGCAGGCAACCATTTTGTTTCAGTCCGCATTCCACAGTGAGGAGCCGCCATTTTGTGAAAGGACCCAACCCACCTGTTTTCGTACCGCTCCCTGATTGGCTTAGCCAGCTTTGTTTTAAAACCCTGTCATCTTCTCATTCCTCCCTCTGATTGGCTGCCTGCTTCCAGACCGGGAAGGTCTCACATGTAGGAATATATACGTTTCTGTAGAGCTGTGCCGGGTGTTTGCCCACGTGCTGGCACCGGGGGCTGCTGGTGGCCTCTGAGAAGAAGCCGGTATTGGCCCCATGCATGCTGACACAGCCCGTTCTAGCGGCACTGCCGCAGCAGGGGAGGGCAGAGCGTGGCAGCCAAGAAGGCGGTGCCTTAGGAGAAAGGTTGCTTGGAAAGGACCGCCAAAAAGGGCAACATGCTGCTCAGCAGTGGGGAGTGAGGAGGAAGAAGTGTGAGAAACAGCTGTGCAAAGCCTAAGGTGAGAGGGAGCAAGGAAGGAGAGGAAGGGTTTGGAGGGGCAGGACGAGCAAGAGGTGGAGCAGGAGGAGGAACAGGAGGAGGAGCAGGAGGAGGAGGAAGAGCAGGGGGTGGTTCTGGCGGCCCAGAAACAAACTTTTAATTAAGCGCAGCCCATGGAAGAGAGCACGCCAGAGCAGGGTCGATGTGTCCTGAGGGAAGCTGCAGCCCCCCGAGAGCACGCGCAACAGCCTGCACGGCACCGTGCATGGCCAAGCAAGCCGTCCTCCACAGCCTGCTGCTCTGGCAGCTTTGGAGTCTCTTTTGAGCAAGTGTCCCATCGCAAGAGCCCCTGCAGAGTCTGGGCCTTTGAGCCCTGTTGTTAGGTTGCTGCACGCTCTTTGATGCTGTGGACGCTTGGGCAAGTTTGGCCCTGCATCTTCAGTATTATGTGCGGCTTTAAGGCATGGAAGGCAAGGCTACCCCTCACACATCCCTGCTGAACTACTTGGGGACTTGTACCTGAATGAGAATCGTTGAATCCTTAAGGTTGGAAAAGATCTCCAGGATCTTCTAGTCCAAACGTCCCCTTACCAACAATATTAGTCACTGAACTGTGTCCCTAAGCTCCGCAACGAACCTTATGAACCTTTGCTTAAACACCCCCAGGGACAGTGACTCCATCACTTCTCTGGGCAACCCATTCCAATGCCTAACCACTCTTTCTGAGAAGAAGCTTCTCCTAATTTCCAAACTGAACCTCCCTATGCAAAACTTGAGGCCATGCCCTCTTGTCCTGTGTCTAGTCATTTGTGAGAGAGGCCGACCCCCAGTTCACCACAAGTTCCTTTCAGGTAGTTGTAGAGAGCAATAAGGGCTCCCCTGAGCCTCCTCTTCTCCAGACTAAACAACCCCATTTTCCTCAGCCACTCCTCATAAGACTTGTGTTCCAGACCCTTCACCAACTTGGTAGTCTTTCTCTGGATATGCTCCTGGGCCTCAATGTCTTTCTCGTACTGAGGGGCCCCAAACTGAATGCAGTACTCGAGGTGCAGCCTCACCAGAACTGAGTACAGGGGGATGATTACCTCCCTGGTCCTTCTGGCTACACTATTCCTAATACAAGCCAGGATGCCGTTGGCCTTCTTGGCCACCTAGACACACTGCTGGCTCATGTTCAGGATAGCATTGACAAACACCCCCAAAGTCTTTTCCTCTGCACAGCTTTCCAGCCACTCTGCCCCAAGCCTGCAGCATTGCATGGGGTGTTGTGACCAAAGCACAGGATCTGGCATTTAGCCATGTTGAACCTCATCCCATTGGCCTCTGCCCATCGATCCAACCTGTCCAGGTCCCTCTGCAGGGCCTTCATACCCTCCAGCAGATCGACACTTACCCCCAACTTGGTGGCGTCTGCAAACTTACTAAGAGTGCACTCAATTCCCTCATCTAAATCCTCAATAAAGATGTTAAAGAGGATGGGCCCCAACACCGACCCCTAGGGAGCACCACTGGTGACCGGTCACCAGCTGGACTTAACTCCATTCACCACCTCACCCTGGGTCCAGCCTGCTGGACGATTTTTAACCCAGCCAAGAGTGTACCTGTCCAAGCCATGGGCTGCCAGCTTCTCCAGGAGAATAATGTGGTAGACCGTGTCAAGGGCTTTGCTGACATCTAGGTAGGCTACAGCAACAGCCTTTCCCTCATCTGCCAAGTGGGTTACTGGTCGTAGAAGGAGATGAGGTTGGTCGGGCAGGTCTTGCCTTTCATGAACCCATGCTGGCTGGGCCTGATCCCCTGGTAGTCTTGCACATCCTGGGTGATTGCTCTCATGATGATATGTTCCCTTACATTTTCCAGCACCGAGGTCAAGCTGACAGGCCTGTAGTTCCCTGGATCCTCCTTACGGTCCTTCTCATAGATGGGCGTCATGTTAGAAAGTCTCCATTCAACTGGCACCTCTCTGGTTGACCAGGACCACTGAGAGATGATGGAAAGCAGCTTAACATTCACGTCTGCCAGCTCCCTCAGCACCCCTCGGGTGGATCCCATCTGACCCCATGAACTTGTGACAGTCCAGGTGGAGTAGCAGGTCTCTTACTCTTTCCACCTGAATCGTGGGAGGTTTCTTCTGCTCCCTATCCCAGATTTCCAGGTCAGGAAGCTGAGTACCCTGAGGATAACTGGTCTGACTATTCAAGGCAGATGTAAAGAAGGCATTGAGAATCTCAGCCTCTTCCTTATCCCCAGTAGTCATGTTCCCCACCACATCCAGTAAAGGATGGAGGTTCTCCGTCGCCCTCCTCTTCCTGTTAATATGTTTGTAAAAACATTTTTTTTGTTGTCTTTTACCACAATGGCCAGGCTGAGCTCAGGCTGGCTTTAGCCTTTCTGATTGTTTTCCTGCATATGCTAGCAACTTCCTTGTAGTCTCCCCGAGTTGCCTGACCCTTCTTCACTGGACATAAACTCTCTTTTTCTCCATGAGACTCAGCAAAAGTTCCCTGTTCAGCCAGGCCACTCTTCTCTACTGCCAGCTCATCTTATGGCACGCGAGGACAGTCTGCTCCTACACCTTTAAGACATCCTTCCTGAGAAGCGTCCAGCCTTACTGAACCCCTCTGTCCTGCAGGACTGACTCCCAAGTGACCCTGCCTAGCAGTGTCCTGAACAGTTCAAAGCCTGCCCTCAAAAAAGTCCAAGGTAGCAATTTTAATGACCCCCCTCCTGACTTTCACCGAGAATAGAGAACTCTACCATTTCATGGTCACACTGCACAGCACAGCACATCTGCCACCTGTCCTTCTCTGTTCATGAACAGTAAGTCTAGAGGGGACCACCCTCCACCCCCTTCGGTAGGTTCAATAGCTAGCTGTGTCGATAAGCTATCTTCCACACACTGCAGAAACCTTCCAGACTGGCTGTACTGTTCCTCTCGGCTGTACTGTATTTCAAGCCTATGTCCAGGAAGTAGAAGTCCGCCAGTGGAATAGTTGCTGGTGAATGCAGGACTTCTGCCAGCTGCTTGTAGAATGGCACGTGTCCCTTCATCCTGCATTGGCAGAATATAACAGAGCAAGACCAGGATGTCTAACTTTTTGGAATACCCCCTGATTCTTACCCACAGGGAATCAAACTTCTCATCCCCACTGGCTAGCTCTGTAATGTTGAAACACTCTCTAAGATACAGAATCATGCCAACAGCCCTCCTCGTTGCCTATTTGTTCTCAAGAGCTTATAGCCATTAAATTCAGCACTAGACTTGTCAGGGAGGTCCCACCGTCTTTCAGTGATGACTTAATGCACTCAGAAAAGACAGCCCATAGACATAAGTTCCATGAGCGATCAGTACTACAGCAGTTTAGGAGGGCAAAAACAAAAGTGCAAAATGCTGCATTTAGTGAAAGCTGCAATTTTGTGAAAGGACCCAAAACACCTGTTTTTTAAAACTCTCTGATTGGCTTAGCGACCTTTGTTTTTACAACCCTGATGTGTCCTCAGAGAAGCTGCAGCCCAAAGAGAGCACACAAAAGAGCCTGCAGGGCACCGTGCATGGGCAACGCAAGGCTACCCCTCATGCATCCCTGCTGACATACGTGCGGAGCGCTAGCTGACGGTTTATCACTAGTAAAAGAATGCTGACACAGCCGTTCTAGCGGCACTGCCGCAGCAGGGGAGGGCAGAGCGTGGCAGCCAAGAAGGCGGTGCCTTAGGAGAAAGGTTGCTTGGAAAGGACCGCCAAAAAGGGGCAACATGCGCTCAGCAGTGGGGAGTGAGGGAGGAAAGAAGTGTGAGAAACAGCTGTGCAAAGCCTAAGGGTGAGAGTTGGAGAGGGAGCAAGGAAGGAGAGGAAGGGTTTGGGAGGGGCAGGACGAGCAAGAGGTGGAGCAGGAGGAGGAACAGGAGGAGGAGCAAGGATGAGGAGGAAGAGCAGGGGGGTGGTTCTGGCGCCAGAAACAAACTTTTAATGCAGCGCAGCCCATGGGAGAGAGCACGCCAGAGAGGTCGATGTGTCCTGAGGGAAGCTGCAGCCCCCGAGAGCACGCGCAACAGCATGCACGGCACCGTGACATGGGCCAAGCAAAGCCGTCCTCCACAGCCTGCTGCTCTGGCAGCTTTGGAGTCTCTTTTTCGCAAGTGTCCATCGCAAGAGGCCCTGCAAGAGTATCTGGGGCTTTTTGAAGCCCTGTGTGTTAGGTTGCTGCACGCTCTTTGATGCTGTGGACGCTTGGGCAAGTTTGGCCCTGCATCTTCAGTATTATATGTGCGGCTTTAAGGCATGGAAGGCAAGGCTACCCTCACACATCCTGCTGAACTACTTGCGGACTCATTGCTAACTTGGATCATTGAGCAAAGAAGGCACATTTAAAGAAGCATGCTCGAGCCATGAGTGCCCCAGAACTTCAAACCCCATAAAGATTCACGATGCGCAAGCCACTTGTTCTCTCACATTCTTGCAAAGAGCAGGAACAGTCCACCTTGTTGTCTTGAAATGCACACACAGCCCCTCCCCAAAAACTGGCAGCTAAACCCCTTCCACTCCCCAAATTTACAGTTGCAGGCCCGTTTGCTTATGCGTGATGTTCCGGTGGAGCGTCTGCTACCACTTGGCCGGTCAGATGGTAAGCACTGCAGGAGGCACAGATGCTGCTTCTTCTGCTAGTGCAGCTCCACAGCGCCACGGCTGCAGCCTGAAGTTCTTCCCGGCCACCAGCTGGAGGCGCTGGGCATACAGCGCATGGCAGGGCGGGGAAAGGGCCACTCGTGAAGGGCAGGACTACGCTGCTGATTGGCCCTCCTGCAGGTGGGATGGGCCAGGACAGGCAATCCCTCCCACCCACCCGCAGGCAGTGGCAGGCACCATTTTGTTTCAGTCCGCATTCCACAGTGAGGAGCCGCCATTTTGTGAAAGGACCCAACCCACCTGTTTTTCGTACCGCTCCCTGATTGGCTTAGCCAGCTTTGTTTTTAAAACCCTGTCATCTTCTCATTCCTCCCTCTGATTGGCTGCCTGCTTCCAGACCGGGAAGGTCTCACATGTAGGAATATATACGTTTCTGTAGAGCTGTGCCGGGTGTTTGCCACGTGCTGGCACCGGGGGCTGCTGGTGGCCTCTGAGAAGAAGCCGGTATGGCCCCATGCATGCTGACACAGCCCGTTCTAGCGGCACTGCCGCAGCAGGGGAGGGCAGAGCGTGGCAGCCAAGAAGGCGGTGCCTTAGGAGAAAGGTTGCTTGGAAAGGACCGCCAAAAAGGGCAACATGCTGCTCAGCAGTGGGGGAGTGAGGAGGAAGAAGTGTGAGAAACAGCTGTGCAAGCCTAAGGTGAGAGTTGGAGAGGAGCAAGGAAGGAGAGGAAGGGTTTGGAGGGCAGGACGAGCAAGAGGTGAGAGCAGGAGGAGGAACAGGAGGAGGAGCAGGAGGAGGAGGAAGAGCGGGGTGGTTCTGGCGCCAGAAACAAAACTTTTAATGAACGCAGCCCATGGAAGAGAGCACGCCAGAGGAGGTCGATGTGTCCTGAGGGAAGCTGCAGCCCCCCGAGAGCACGCGCAACAGCCTGCACGGCACCGTGCATGGGCCAAGCAAGCCGTCCTCCACAGCCTGCTGCTCTGGCAGCTTTGGAGTCTCTTTGAGCAAGTGTCCATCGCAAGAGCCCCTGCAGAGTCTGGGCCTTTGAGCCCTGTTGTTTAGGTTGCTGCACGCTCTTTGATGCTGTGGACGCTTGGGCAAGTTGGCCCTGCATCTTCAGTATTATGTGCGGCTTTAAGGCATGGAAGGCAAGGCTACCCCTCACACATCCCTGCTGAACTACTTGCGGACTCATTGCTAACTGGATCATTGAGCAAAGAAGGCACATTTAAAGAAGCATGCTCGAGCCATGAGTGCCCCAGAACTTCAAACCCCATAACAGAGTCACGATGCGCAAGCCACTTGTTCTCTCACATTCCTGCAAAGAGCAGGAACAGTCCACTTGTTGTCTTGTTGTCTGAAATGCACACACAGCCCCTCCCAAAACTGGCAGCTAAACCCCTTCCACTCCCCAAATTTACAGTTGCAGGCCCGTTTGCTTAAGCGTGATGTTCCTGTGGAGCGTCTGCTACCACTTGGCCAGTCAGATGGTAAGCACTGCAGGAGGCACAGATGCGCTTCTTCTGCTAGTGCAGCTCCACAGTGCCACGGCTGCAGCCTGAAGTTCCTCCGGCCACCAGCTGAGGCGCTGGGCATACAGCGCATGGCAGGGCGGGGAAAGGGCCATCGTGAAGGGCAGGACTACGCTGCTGATTGGCCCTCCTGCAGGTGGGATGGGCCAGGACAGGCATCCCTCCCACCCACCCGCAGTGGCAGGCACCATTTTGTTTCAGTCCGCATTCCACAGTGAGGAGCCGCCATTTTGTGAAAGGACCCAACCCACCTGTTTTCGTACCGCTCCCTGATTGGCTTAGCCAGCTTTGTTTTTAAAACCCTGTCATCTTCTCATTCCTCCCTCTGATTGGCTGCCTGCTTCCAGACCGGGAAGGTCTCACATGTAGGAATATATACGTTTCTGTAGAGCTGTGCCGGGTGTTTGCCCACGTGCTGGCACCGGGGGCTGCTGGTGGCCTCTGAGAAGAAGCCGGTATTGGCCCCATGCATGCTGACACAGCCCGTTCTAGCGGCACTGCCGCAGCAGGGGAGGGCAGAGCGTGGCAGCCAAGAAGGCGGTGCCTTAGGAGAAAGGTTGCTTGGAAAGGACCGCCAAAAAGGGCAACATGCTGCTCAGCAGTGGGAGTGAGGAGGAAGAAGTGTGAGAAACAGCTGTGCAAAGCCTAAGGTGAGAGTTGGAGAGGGAGCAAGGAAGGAGAGGAAGGGTTTGGAGGGGCAGGACGAGCAAGAGGTGGAGCAGGAGGAGGAACAGGAGGAGGAGCAGGAGGAGGAGGAAGAGCAGGGGGTGGTTCTGGCGCCAGAAACAAACTTTTAATGCAGCGCAGCCCATGGAAGAGAGCACGCCAGAGAGGTCGATGTGTCCTGAGGGAAGCTGCAGCCCCCCGAGAGCACGCGCAACAGCCTGCACGGCACCGTGCATGGGCCAAGCAAGCCGTCCTCCACAGCCTGCTGCTCTGGCAGCTTTGGAGTCTCTTTTAGCAAGTGTCCCATCGCAAGAGCCCCTGCAGAGTCTGGGCCTTTGAGCCCTGTTAGGTTGCTGCACGCTCTTTGATGCTGTGGACGCTTGGGCAAGTTTGGCCCTGCATCTTCAGTATTATGTGCGGCTTTAAGGCATGGAAGGCAAGGCTACCCCTCACACATCCCTGCTGAACTACTTGGGGACTTGTACCTGATGAGAATCGTTGAATCCTTAAGGTTGGAAAAGATCTCCAGGATCTTCTAGTCCAAACGTCCCCTTACCACCAATATTAGTCACTGAACTGTGTCCCTAAGCTCCGCAACGAACCTTATGAACCTTTGCTTAAACACCCCAGGGACAGTGACTCCACCACTTCTCTGGGCAACCCATTCCAATGCCTAACCACTCTTTCTGAGAAGAAGCTTCTCCTAATTTCCAAACTGAACCTCCCTATGCAAAACTTGAGGCCATGCCCTCTTGTCCTGTGTCTAGTCATTTGTGAGAAGAGGCCGACCCCCAGTTCACCACAAGTTCCTTTCAGGTAGTTGTAGAGAGCAATAAGGGCTCCCCTGAGCCTCCTCTTCTCCAGACTAAACAACCCCATTTTCCTCAGCCACTCCTCATAAGACTTGTGTTCCAGACCCTTCACCAACTTGGTAGTCTTTCTCTGGATATGCTCCTGGGCCTCAATGTCTTTCTCGTACTGAGGGGCCCCAAACTGAATGCAGTACTCGAGGTGCGGCCTCACCAGAACTGAGTACAGGGGGATGATTACCTCCCTGGTCCTTCTGGCTACACTATTCCTAATACAAGCCAGGATGCCGTTGGCCTTCTTGGCCACCTAGACACACTGCTGGCTCATGTTCAGGATAGCATTGACAAACACCCCCACAGTCTTTTCCTCTGCACAGCTTTCCAGCCACTCTGCCCCAAGCCTGCAGCATTGCATGGGGTGTTGTGACCAAAGCACAGGATCTGGCATTTAGCCATGTTGAACCTCATCCCATTGGCCTCTGCCCATCGATCCAACCTGTCCAGGTCCCTCTGCAGGGCCTTCATACCCTCCAGCAGATCGACACTTACCCCAACTTGGTGGCGTCTGCAAACTTACTAAGAGTGCACTCAATTCCCTCATCTAAATCCTCAATAAAGATGTTAAAGAGGATGGGCCCCAACACCGACCCCTAGGGAACACCACTGGTGACCGGTCACCAGCTGGACTTAACTCCATTCACCACCTCACCCTGGGTCCAGCCTGCTGGACGATTTTTAACCCAGCCAAGAGTGTACCTGTCCAAGCCATGGGCTGCCAGCTTCTCCAGGAGAATAATGTGGTAGACCGTGTCAAGGGCTTTGCTGACATCTAGGTAGGCTACAGCAACAGCCTTTCCCTCATCTGCCAAGTGGGTTACTGGTCGTAGAAGGAGATGAGGTTGGTCGGGCAGGTCTTGCCTTTCATGAACCCATGCTGGCTGGGCCTGATCCCCTGGTAGTCTTGCACATCCTGGGTGATTGCTCTCATGATGATATGTTCCCTAACATTTTCCAGCACCGAGGTCAAGCTGACAGGCCTGTAGTTCCCTGGATCCTCCTTACGGTCCTTCTCATAGATGGGCGTCATGTTAGAAAGTCTCCATTCAACTGGCACCTCTCTGGTTGACCATGACCACTGAGAGATGATGGAAAGCAGCTTAACATTCACGTCTGCCAGCTCCCTCAGCACCCTCGGGTGGATCCCATCTGACCCCATGAACTTGTGACAGTCCAGGTGGAGTAGCAGGTCTCTTACTCTTTCCACCTGAATCGTGGGAGGTTTCTTCTGCTCCCTATCCCAGATTTCCAGGTCAGGAAGCTGAGTACCCTGAGGATAACTGGTCTGACTATTCAAGGCAGATGTAAAGAAGGCATTGAGAACCTCAGCCTCTTCCTTATCCCCAGTAGTCATGTTCCCCACCACATCCAGTAAAGGATGGAGGTTCTCCTTCGCCCTCCTCTTCCTGTTAATATGTTTGTAAAAACATTTTTTTGTTGTCTTTTACCACAATGGCCAGGCTGAGCTCAGGCTGGCTTTAGCCTTTCTGATTGTTTTCCTGCATATGCTAGCAACTTCCTTGTAGTCTCCCCGAGTTGCCTGACCCTTCTTCCACTGGACATAAACTCTCTTTTTCTCCATGAGACTCAGCAAAAGTTCCCTGTTCAGCCAGGCCACTCTTCTCTACTGCCAGCTCATCTTATGGCACGCGAGGACAGTCTGCTCCTACACCTTTAAGACATCCTTCCTGAGAAGCGTCCAGCCTTACTGAACCCCTCTGTCCTGCAGGACTGACTCCCAAGTGACCCTGCCTAGCAGTGTCCTGAACAGTTCAAAGCCTGCCCTCAAAAAAGTCCAAGGTAGCAGTTTTAATGACCCCCCTCCTGACTTCACCGAGAATAGAGAACTCTACCATTTCATGGTCACACTGCACAGCACAGCACATCTGCCACCTGTCCTTCTCTGTTCATGAACAGTAAGTCTAGAGGGGACCACCCTCCACCCCTTCGGTAGGTTCAATAGCTAGCTGTGTCGATAAGCTATCTTCCACACACTGCAGAAACCTTCCAGACTGGCTGTACTGTTCCTCTCGGCTGTACTGTATTTCAAGCCTATGTCCAGGAAGTAGAAGTCCGCCAGTGGAATAGTTGCTGGTGAATGCAGGACTTCTGCCAGCTGCTTGTAGAATGGCACGTGTCCCTTCATCCTGCATTGGCAGAATATAACAGAGCAAGACCAGGATGTCTAACTTTTTGGAATACCCCTGATTCTTACCCACAGGGAATCAAACTTCTCATCCCCACTGGCTAGCTCTGTAATGTTGAAACACTCTCTAAGATACAGAATCATGCCAACAGCCCTCCTCGTTGCCTATTTGTTCTCAAGAGCTTATAGCCATTAAATTCAGCACTAGACTTGTCAGGGAGGTCCCACCGTCTTTCAGTGATGACTTAATGCACTCAGAAAAGACAGCCCATAGACATAAGTTCCATGAGCGATCAGTACTACAGCAGTTTAGGAGGGCAAAAACAAAAGTGCAAAATGCTGCATTTAGTGAAAGCTGCAATTTTGTGAAAGGACCCAAAACACCTGTTTTTTAAAACTCTCTGATTGGCTTAGCGACCTTTGTTTTTACAACCCTGATGTGTCCTCAGAGAAGCTGCAGCCCAAAGAGAGCACACAAAAGAGCCTGCAGGGCACCGTGCATGGGCAACGCAAGGCTACCCCTCATGCATCCCTGCTGACATACGTGCGGAGCGCTAGCTGACGTTTATCAATAAGAAAAGAATGCTGACACAGCCCGTTCTAGCGGCACTGCCGCAGCAGGGGAGGGCAGAGCGTGGCAGCCAAGAAGGCGGTGCCTTAGGAGAAAGGTTGCTTGGAAAGGACCGCCAAAAAGGGCAACATGCTGCTCAGCAGTGGGGAGTGAGGAGGAAGAAGTGTGAGAAACAGCTGTGCAAAGCCTAAGGTGAGAGTTGGAGAGGGAGCAAGGAAGGAGAGGAAGGGTTTGGAGGGGCAGGACGAGCAAGAGGTGGAGCAGGAGGAGGAACAGGAGGAGGAGCAGGAGGAGGAGGAAGAGCAGGGGGTGGTTCTGGCGCCAGAAACAAACTTTTAATGCAGCGCAGCCCATGGAAGAGAGCACGCCAGAGGAGGTCGATGTGTCCTGAGGGAAGCTGCAGCCCCCCGAGAGCACGCGCAACAGCCTGCACGGCACCGTGCATGGGCCAAGCAAGCCGTCCTCCACAGCCTGCTGCTCTGGCAGCTTTGGAGTCTCTTTTTAGCAAGTGTCCCATCGCAAGAGCCCCTGCAGAGTCTGGGCCTTTGAGCCCTGTTGTTAGGTTGCTGCACGCTCTTTGATGCTGTGGACGCTTGGGCAAGTTTGGCCCTGCATCTTCAGTATTATGTGCGGCTTTAAGGCATGGAAGGCAAGGCTACCCCTCACACATCCCTGCTGAACTACTTGCGGACTCATTGCTAACTTGGATCATTGAGCAAAGAAGGCACATTTAAAGAAGCATGCTCGAGCCATGAGTGCCCCAGAACTTCAAACCCCATAAACAGAGTCACGATGCGCAAGCCACTTGTTCTCTCACATTCCTGCAAAGAGCAGGAACAGTCCACCTTGTTGTCTTGAAATGCACACACAGCCCTCCCCAAAACTGGCAGCTAAACCCCTTCCACTCCCCAAATTTACAGTTGCAGGCCCGTTTGCTTATGCGTGATGTTCCGGTGGAGCGTCTGCTACCACTTGGCCGGTCAGATGGTGAGCACTGCAGAGGCACAGATGCTGCTTCTTCTGCTAGTGCAGCTCCACAGCGCCACGGCTGCAGCCTGAAGTTCTTCCCGGCCACCAGCTGGAGGCGCTGGGCATACAGCGCATGGCAGGGCGGGGAAAGGGCCACTCGTGAAGGGCAGGACTACGCTGCTGATTGGCCCTCCTGCAGGTGGGATGGGCCAGGACAGGCAATCCCTCCCACCCACCCGCAGTGGCAGTGGCAGGCACCATTTTGTTTCAGTCCGCATTCCACAGTGAGGAGCCGCCATTTTGTGAAAGGACCCAACCCACCTGTTTTTGTACCGCTCCCTGATTGGCTTAGCCAGCTTTGTTTTAAAACCCTGTCATCTTCTCATTCCTCCCTCTGATTGGCTGCCTGCTTCCAGACCGGGAAGGTCTCACATGTAGGAATATATACGTTTCTGTAGAGCTGTGCCGGGTGTTTGCCCACGTGCTGGCACGGGGGCTGCTGGTGGCCTCTGAGAAGAAGCCGGTATTGGCCCCATGCATGCTGACACAGCCCGTTCTAGCGGCACTGCCGCAGCAGGGGAGGGCAGAGCTGGCAGCCAAGAAGGCGGTGCCTTAGGAGAAAGGTTGCTTGGAAAGGACGCCAAAA